>NC_143049.1:42215000-42515000 GCF_057628025.1 Oncorhynchus mykiss | reverse complement strand
AAGGGACCTGGTCGGTCATAAAGCTGGTTGTGGTTCTGAAAGAACCTGGTCGGTCATAAAGCTGGTTCTATTTGTGGTTCTGAAGGAACCTGGTCGGTCATAAAGCTGACTGTGGTTCTGAAAGAACCTGGTCGGTCATAAAGCTGGTTCTATTTGTGGTTCTGAAGGAACCTGGTCGGTTATAAAGCTGGTTGTGGTTCTGAAGGAACCTGGTCGGTCATAAAGCTGGTTCTGAAGGGACCTGGTCGGTCATAAAGCTGACTGTGGTTCTGAAGGGACCTGGTCGGTCAGAAAGCTGGTTGTGGTTCTGAAGGAACCTGGTCGGTCATAAAGCTGGTTGTGGTTCTGAAGGGACCTGGTCGGTCATAAAGCTGACTGTGGTTCTGAAGGGACCTGGTCGGTCATAAAGCGGGTTGTGGTTCTGAAGGAACCTGGTCGGTCATAAAGCTGACTGTGGTTCTGAAGGGACCTGGTCGGTCATAAACATTTGGGAGGGACCGTACTGGTTCAGTGAACCTCCCTCTCATTCCTTAACAGACTCAGCCTGTATTAAGTGGATCATTCATATTCACACAGAACCAAAACCCGTCCAGGACCGTGCAGATTATCCTAAATTAGGAGATAAATCTGCATTGCACATATATATTTTCTTTATTTCAACTCTTTGAAGCCTCTCATTATCAGAGAAGCCTTTCAACTAGTCCTCTATAGAAACTATGGATCTTGATATTTAACTAGTCCTCTATAGAAACTATGGATCTTGATGTTTAACTAGTCCTCTATAGAAACTATAGATCTTGATATTTAACTAGTCCTCTGTAGAAACTATAGATCTTGATATTTAACTCGTCCTCTATAGAAACTATAGATCTTGATATTTAACTAGTCCTCTATAGATACTATACATCTTGATATTTAACTAGTCCTCTATAGAAACTATAGATCTTGATATTTAACTAGTCCTCTATAGAAACTATAGATCTTGATATTTAACTAGTCCTCTATAGATACTATACATCTTGATATTTAACTAGTCCTCTATAGAAACTATAGATCTTGATATTTAACTAGTCCTCTATAGAAACTATACATCTTGATATTTAACTAGTCCTCTATAGAAACTATACATCTTGATATTTAACTAGTCCTCTATAGAAACTATAGATCTTGATATTTAACTAGTCCTCTATAGAAACTATAGATCTTGATATTTAACTAGTCCTCTATAGAAACTATAGATCTTGATATTTAACTAGTCCTCTATAGAAACTATAGATCTTGATATTTAACTAGTCCTCTATAGAAACTATAGATCTTGATATTTTTAGACCTGTCCTATAGATCTTTAATCACCTGTAGGAATAAAATATCAATTATACCAAGTTCTTAAAATAATTCATTTGTTGGAACTGATTACGGTTAGACAATTGATTCACTGTTTATGGTTAGACAATTGATTCACTGATTATGCTTGGACAATTGATTCACTGATTATGCTTGGACAATTGATTCACTGATTATGCTTGGACAATTGATTCACTGATTATGGTTAGACAATTGATTCACTGATTATGGTTTGACAATTGATTCACTGATTATGGTTCACTGATTATGGTTAGACAATTGATTCACTGATTATGGTTTGACAATTGATTCACTGATTATGGTTTGACAATTGATTCACTGATTATGGTTCACTGATTATGGTTTGACAACTGACATCAAAGACTTGTGATAATGTCAACATACGCTCTATTTAATTGGGCCTTATTGGCCTGGGAAACATGCTGTATGTTTTATATTGCCGAAGCCACTGAAATAAACAACTAAACATGAACACATTAACAGTGATAATTACACTCATAAAGGATTAAGATGTTTCAAATGTCATGATATCTGTTGTGTTTTGGCAATATGGAAATAGTTGTAGTAGGACTAGTAGTGGAAGATAAATAAACAGAGAAGTATTGGTGGTATTTACAGTGTTTGTGCTCCACTAGTTGCCCTGTTTTCAAATCGTGCTGCTGTGACGCACATTGTGGTATTTCACCTAACATATATTGGAGTTTATCAACGTTAGCCTTGTTTAAAAATGTTTTTAAGATTACATTTAAGATCTGTGGGAAATACGTGTCTCTAATATGGTCGTACCTTTGGCAGGAGGTTAGGACGTGCAGCTCAGTTTCCAGCTCATTTTGTGTGGCAGCCTTTTTTTTTCTCAAGAGCCAGGTCCGCCGATGTTGGCCTCTCTCAATAGCAAGGCTATGCTCATTTAATCTGTACAGGTTCAGGTTCATCTCTCTGTAGTTGAGGGCTTTGTGGTGGAATGCGTGGACATCGCTTCCATTTAGGTGGTTATTGAATTTAACAGCTCTTTTCTGGCGTTTTGATAATTAGTGGCGGTAGTCCTAATTCTGCTCTGCATTGTTTGGGGTTTTACGTTGTACATGAAGGATATTTTGGCAGAATTCTGCATGCAGAGTCTCAATTGGGTGTTTGTCCCATTTGAGTGAATTCTTGGTTGGTGAGCGGACTCCAGACCTCACAACCATAGAGGGGAATGGATTCTAGAACCTATTTGAAATAGAAAGCCCTTCTTGCATTTTGTCTCAGATCAGCTTTGTGGAAGTTACCTGTGGTATTGATGCCGAGGTAGGTATAATTATTAATGTGCTCTAGGGCAACAGTGTCTAGATGGAAATTGTATTTGTTGTCCTGGCAACTGGACCTTTTTTTGGAACACCATTATTTTGGTCTTACTGAGATTTTACTGTCAGGGCCCAGGTATGTCAGGGCCCATGTCAGTCAGGGCCCAGGTATGTCAGGGCCCATGTCAGTCAGGACCCAGGTCTGTCGGGGGCCAGGTCTGTCGGGGCCCAGGTCTGTCGGGGCCCAGGTCTGTCGGGGCCCAGGTCTGTCGGGGCCCAGGTCTGTCGGGGCCCAGGTCTGTCGGGGCCCAGGTCTGTCGGGGCCCTGGTCTGTCAGGGCCCAGGTCTGTCAGGGCCCATGTCTGGCAGAATCTGTGCAGAAGATCTAGGTGCTGCTGTAGGCCCTCTTCGGTTGGGGACACAAGTACCAGATCATATGCGAACGGTAGACATTTGATTTCAGGGTGAGGCCGGGTGCTGTAGATTGTTGTAGTGCCTTTGCCAATTAATGTGTGTGTGTGTGTGTGTGTGTGTGTGCGTGCATTCGGAAAGTATTCACACAGTGCATTCGGAAAGTATTCAGACCCCTTGACTTTTTCCACATTTTGTGATGTTACAGCCTGGTTGAGGATACCATCAACACCACAGGCCTTTTTGGGTTGGAGGGTTTGTATTTTGTCCTGTAGCTCATTCAAGGTAATTGGAGATTCCAGTGGGTTCTGGTAGTCTTTAGTAGTTGATTGTAAGATTTGTAGTTGATCATGTATATGTTTTTGCTGTTTGTTCTTTGTTATAGAGCCAAAAAGATTGGAGAAGTGGTTTATCCATACATCTCCATTTTGGATAGGTAACTCTTTGTGTTGTTGTTTTAGTGTTTTCCAATTTTCCCAGAAGTGGTTAGAGTCTATGGATTCTTTAATTACATTGAGCTGATTTCTGACGTGCTGTTCCTTCTTTTTCCGTAGTGTATTTCTGTATTGTTTTAGTGATTCACCATAGAGAAGGTTTTCTGGGTCTCTATGTTTTGGTTGGACAGGTTTCTCTATTTCTTTCTTAGATTTTAGCATTCTTCATCAAACCATTTCTCATTGTTGTTCATTTTCTTAAGTTTTCTGCTATAATATGTTAGCAATGTTAGGTCAAACATTTTGTTCAGGATTCCTACTGCTAAGTTTACACCTTCACTACTGCAGGGAAACATTTTGTCCAGGAAGTTGTCTAGGAGGGATTGGATTTGTTGTTGTCCAATTGTTTTTTCCCCTAATTTTTTGAATAGCATGTCGTTTTTTTCTGGCTTCAATAACCCTGGTTGATGCCTTGTGGTTGTGTATTGCTCTATTACAAGTAAACTGTGATGTTGCTATGATCTGATATGGGTGTCAGTAGGCTGACTGTGAACGCTCTGAGAGACTCTGTGATAAAGTAGTCTACAGTACAACTGCCAAGAGATGAGCTGTAGGTGTACCTACCGTGGGAGTCACCTCGAAGCCTACCGTTGACTATGTACTGACCCAGTGTCCGACAGAGCTGGCGCAGCGGGCTAAGGCACTGCATCTCAGTGCAAGTAACGTCATCACAGTCCCTGGTTCAAATCCAGGCTGTGGACTTCCATAGGGCGGTGCACAATTGGCTCAGTGTCATCCGGGTTTGGCAGGGGTTAAGGTAATCATTGTAAATAAGAATTTGTTCTTAACTGACTTGCCTGGTTAAATATATAAAAGTAGTAGTGACCTGTTTTTGTTGGTTGTTGTGTGTAGGGGGGATATTTGGGAGGGAATGCTGTCACCTCCAGGTAGATGTTTGTCCCCCTGTGTGCTGAGGGTGTCAGGTTCTTGTCCAGTTCTGGCATTTAGGTCGCCACAGACTAGTACATGTCCCTGGGCCTGGAAATGATCGATTTCCCCCTCCAGGATGGAGAAGCTGTCTTCATTAAAATATGGGGATTCTAGTGGGGGGATATAGGTAGCACACATGAGGATATTTTTCTCTGTTGAGATAATTAACTTATTTATTTCTAACCAAATGCTCCTGTTTTGATTAATTGAATAGTGGGTTGTGTCTGCTTTATAGTCTCTTCCTTGTTTCACATCTGATAGTTTGGTGGATGGGACTACTACTAGCTCTCTGTAACCTAGAGGGCAACCAGTGGGTCCGTCTCCTCTATACCAGGTTTCTTGTAGAATAACAATGTCTGTATTTCTGATTTATTTTGTGAAGTCCAGGTTCCTGCTCTTTAGGCCAAAGGCAGGTGACCTCTCTCTCTCTCACCCCTCTCTCCCGGTCTCCCCAACAGCGAATCAAGGAGGGCAGTGTGGTGGACAATGTGAAGGTGATCTCTGTTGGAGACCACATAGAGTGCATCAACGGGAAGAACATTGTGGGAACACGGCACTACGAGGTGGCTCGCATGCTGAAGGAGCTGCCTAAGGAGCAGAAGTTCACCCTCAAACTGGTGGAGCCTATGAAGGCCTTCGGTAAGTGGACAGGGGATGTTCAGTAACATTTCTAGAGATGTAAGCTACATTGGCGGCAAGTAGCCTAGTGGTTAGAGCGTTGGACTAGTAACTGAAAGGTTGCTAGATCGAATCCCTGACCTGACAAGGTAAAAATCTGTCGTTCTGCCCCTGAACAAGGCAGTTTAACCCACTGTTCCCTGATTGGCCGTCATTGTAAATAAGAATGTGTTCTTAACTGACTTTCCTAGTTAAACAAAGATAAAATACAAATGATGAACTGTAGTGGTTGGTCGTTGGTGAGGGCATGGACCTCAGGTAGAAGGGTCTTCAACTTTTATTCTAGCCCAACGAGATGTTTAGATGAGTTGATCTGAAGCGTTTTATTTTGGTGCTGAACAGAGATGCTGGAGCCGAGGTCGAAGGGAGCCAAGCCGGCCAGTGAGAATAAGTTGGGGACAGGGAGAGGGACTCTGAGACTGCGCGCCAAAGGACCTGCTACCGTAGAGGAAGTGGTGAGTGTCTACTTAAGTCGTTTGGACGCTGTCGCTAAGAGATGGTCAGGGGGGGGGGGTTCTCTCTCACTCTCACTCTCTCACTCTCTCTCTCTCTCTCTCTCTGGTACTCACACTGTTTCTCCTTTCCAGCCGACAGAGTTTGAGGAGAAAGCAGTGAAGAAGGTGGATGACTTACTGGAGAGCTACATGGGTATCAGAGATACAGAACTGGGTGAGTTGATAACCCTTTTAAATCCAGATTGGGTAATAGCGTTTCAAATCGGTGACGGAAGCTACACTGTTACATTGGTCATGAAGGCAGTTGTTCTAATCTGTGATAAAGCCTCTCTACTCCTCTCTCCGCTCTCTAGCGGCGACCATGGTGGAGGTGGGTCGGGACAAGAAGAACCCTGATGAGTTTGCCATGGCTCTGGACGAAGCTCTCGGAGACTTTGCCTTCCCTGACGAGTTTGTGTTCGACGTCTGGGGCGCCATTGGAGATGCCAAACAGGGACGTCTTTAATGTTTTAACTGATTACCCAGGTCACCTAGCCCGGTCCAAGACAGCACAAACACATCTGGGACCAGGCTACCAACCCCTGTTCCAGTGGACAAATATCAGCCAGTAGAGAATGAGGGGTGGGAATTACCAGGGACCTCACGCATTGCGATTCCATAATGTGATTTTATTCCAATTTGATGTTCCCGAACATATTGCTCACTAAATGTCTGCTGCAGAAGGACAAGTGCTAGAGAATGAGGAAATTAGTTTTAAATCAGTCATGGAAATAAGTGGTCACTATGTTAAAAGATGGAGAAGAAACTATAGGATGGAAAATACCAGAATTTTGGCGCAGGTACATCCGACTAACGCTAGCTAACACTACCTTTGAAAAGGAAAAATCGATACTTAGAGTCAAAGTATCTACATAATACGGTCCAAAATAATATTGTGATATGTAACTATCGATTCTATTCCCCTATTGTTATTATTATATACACCCTCGAAGACAGAATCACTTATTGATCAGTCATGTCCCACTCAGTTCTCTGGGATGCATCCCAAATGGGCACCCTATTCCCTACATAGTGCACTACTTGGCACCCTATTCCCTACACAGTGCACTACTTGGCACCCTATTCCCTACATAGTGCACTACTTGGCACCCTATTTCCTTTCATAGTGCACTACTTGGCACCCTATTCCTTACATAGTGCACTACTTGGCACCCTATTCCCTACACAGTGCACTACTTGGCACCCTATTCCCTACATAGTGCACTACTTGGCACCCTATTTCCTTTCATAGTGCACTACTTGGCACCCTATTCCCTACATAGTGCACTACTTGGCACCCTATTTCCTTTCATAGTGCACTACTTGGCACCCTATTCCCTACACAGTGCACTACTTGGCACCCTATTCCCTACATAGTGCACTACTTGGCACCCTATTCCCTACACAGTGCACTACTTGTCCTTTTCCCACGGGATACAAAGGGCTCACACCTCTGATGTCTGAATCAGTCCTTCTAATAACTGGTGTGAATTGTAATGTACTAATGATCACATACTTGCTGTTCATCGTGGCGTTTTATATTTGTCTTCTAATGTTGCTGTGGAGTTTCAAGCACCAGCAGATCCCCCAGCAGAAACAGATGCTGTATGGTCTTCATTATGTTCCAACGCCTCACAGATGACTGTTTAGTTAGAGCCTACAGAGAAATTAAACCGTTGTTTTTATTCTAGCTATGGAGGGTGAGGTGGGATCCCGACCCACCTAACATTCCTTCACTTCGTGGCATTTTGTTTTGTACAGGCTGCTTAGTATATAATTATCTTATAATAAATACTTATTTGTTTATTTATTCAGTCAAATAAACGTTCATTTATTTTAAAGCTGGAAAATGTTTTATACAAATCTCAAGACCGACGATTGGAATTCGACAGAAATCTTGAAAAGTTGTCACTTCGTGGTCAATTGCAATTCAAAATGTCTGACACTGTCGAAAGAAACCGCTGTAGATTGAATTGACACACTGAATTTGAATAGTAATTCATTCTTACTGTAGTATGTGTATTGAGTTGTTTTAGAGAGGTTTACTACTGAACACAGCTTCAGTGTTTTATGGAAATACTTAAGGGATCACTGTTAGACAAAAAAAAATAAAATGTACTTTACTCTAGCCGAGTGTTTTGTATTATTTAGTAACTACAGAGATGTTGTGTAGATTGAGCAGAAGTTAGATACATGTTGTTTTCTGTACGTGGTGAATGCCCAGACTAAGGCCGTATCAGAGGTTAAAGGTTACGGCGAAATTCAAATGAAAAGGCGATGTCGCAAAACCACCTTTTATTTCTAGTTCACGATCCAGATTGAATAGAGCCCCAAGTCGCTTTGGATAAAAGCATTAGCTAAATTGTCATTTCACACACACGTCCTTATCCTGGGCGACTTGCACGAGCATTGAAGTCGTCATATTGGTGTAGACAAATACTACATTAGCTTCACCCAGAACATTCCACTCAGAACATTCCAAAACATTCCACCCAACAAACTTTATTAACACTTGGCTGTGTACATACATGTAAAAAATAAAATAAAATACAGCATGACAAGACTTATCAGTACATCTAGTGTTCCTTCTATTCTTCACAGAAAGCAGTTTGGTCTCCTCATTCAGAATAATGAGCCGCTTGGGGGGGGGGGGGGGGGGGTCCACACGAAGCAAAATCATTTTTAGCCATTTAACATTTTGCCCCAGATAAAAATGGCTGGATTCAACATTTTATTGATATACTGATTTTAAAAGAAATCCCCTATGAAAAAAAAAAAGAGAATTCTAGGCCCCTTGTATACATTGACGGAGCGAGTGTTTCAAAAATGAACCGTTGGAAGCACGTTAACGCTGAAAGAGAACTCTTACCGTCTGAAGTCTCGTGTGTAATGTAAGTGTGTGTTTTAAAATGCAGGACAGTGTATGGGTCCAGCTGTTCTGTTGATCAACTTCAACAGAGTTGTTATATGGCCCCGTATTCAACCGCAAATTAAATGTCTATGTGGATGGATTCAATCAGAAAGTTGACCATTAAAAAAACAAGTTAGATGGAGAAACTAAACTTGTGCCCCTATGTGTCAGATGGACGGTTTGCTTTGGTTGACCAAGATGGGACTCCCATTCATTCACACACTCTATAGAATACTATACAGTTGAAACAACTAGAGTGTTGTGGTCTTACGGATTGTGAGGTACTGAAACAAATGTAAAACCTTTTATTTTTTTTTAAAGAGTTGGTTTCTGGACAGTGACTTTCAACCGGTTAAGGGTGAGGAGAGAAAGTGGAAGCATCAACCTAATGGCACACTGATGGAAAGAGAGCCCTGAAATGTACACCTGCTCACTTGTGTTTAAAAAGCCTTGGGAGTGCAGCAAGCATGTGATAGTGAAGTGAACGAGTGGACACTTCGGGTTGAACTCTGCAGCCTTCTCTCCCCACCTATCCTACCACCTTTACAGCTCGTCTTCAATGTGGGTCCTGAAGGCATCTCCTGTCAACTTCTCCTGAGCTTGTTTCATAGCAGACACAACTGCAGACACACACAGGGGGAAAAAGAGCAGTCAGAAGATGGACCTAAGCAAGGAACTGTAATGATTCAACCATCAACCTATAATATGTGATTCTCACCTTGGTCTGCGTTGCTGTAAAAGTACTTGTAGTTCGGGTTTCCGTTTTTGTTGGTGATCTCAGGGTGGACTTTACCACTGGGGTCTATGGGGTAGAAAGGAACAGGAATGTAGAGACAGTAGGCTTTTTAGTAGGCTCTCAAAGAATAACTTGTTATGTAGAGACCTAGGAGCAGTATCCTGGGGATGTCTCCACCACCAAGACTATAGGGGTTCTTACCTAGCAACAGTATCCTGGGGATGTCTCCACCACCAGGACTATAGGGGTTCTTACCTAGCAACAGTATCCTGGGGATGTCTCCACCACCAGGACTATAGGGGTTCTTACCTAGCAACAGTATCCTGGGGATGTCTCCACCACCAGGACTGTAGGGGTTCTTACCTCTTACCTAGCAACAGTCTCCACCACCAGGACTGTAGGGGTTCTTACCTAGGAACATTATCCTGGGGATGTATCCACCATCAGGACTGTATGCCTCATCTTTAGGCTCCTCCTCATCCTAAGAACATCATTTAGTATTAATTCATAATAGTAGTGACATAGGGACCTGTACTACAGTGTATTCAGACTATACCCACATTTTGTTACGTTACAGCCTTATTCTAAAATAGATTAAGTATTTTTTTCCCTCTCAATCTACACACAATACCCCATGAAAATATATTTTTTCCACTTAGTATTTTCTACCCCTTTTTCGTGATATCCAAATTGGTAGGTACAGTCTTGTCCCTTCGCTGCAACTCCCCTACGGACTCGGGATAGGAGAAGGTTAACAGCCATGCGTCCTCCGAAACACGACCCCGCCAAGCCGCACTGCTTCTTGACACGCTGCTCTCTTAACCCGGAAGTCAGCCGCACCAATGTGTCGGAGGAAACACCGTCCAACTGGCGACCGTGTCAGCGTGCTTTGTGCCCGGCCCGCCACAGGAGTCGCTAGAGCGCGATGGGACAAGGACATCCAGGCCGGCCTAACCGGACGATGCTGGGCCAATGATGCGCCTCACGGGTCTCCCGGTCGGGGCCGGCCGCAACACAGCCTGGGATCGAACCCGGACCTGTAGTGACGCCTCAAGCACTGCCTTAAACCGCTGCACCACTCGGGAGGCCTGAAATATCACATTTACATAAGTATTCAGACCCTTTACTCAGAACTTTGTTGAAGCACCTTTGGGAGCGATTACAGCCTCGAGTCTTCTTGGGTATGATGCTACAAGCTTGGGACACCTGTATTTGGGGAGTTTCTCCCATTCTTCTCTGCAGATCCTCTCAAGCTCTGTCAGGTTGAATGGGGAGCGTCACTGCACAGCTATTTTCAGGTCTCTCCAGAGATGTTTGATCTGGTTAAAGTCCGGGCTCTGGCTGCGACACTGAAGGACATTCAGAGACTTGTCCACGAAGCCACTCCTGCGTTGTCTTGGCTGTGTGCTTAGGGTCGTAGTCCTGTTGGAAGGTGAACCTTCGCCCCAGTCCGAGGTCCTGGGCGCTCTGGAGCAGGTTCTCGTCAAGGAGCTCTCATACTTTTCTCCATTTACCTTTCCCACAATCCTTACTAGTCTCCCAGTCCCTGCCACTGAAAAACATGCCCACAGCTTGATGCTGCCATCACCATGCTTCACCGTAGAGATGGTGCCAGGTTTCCTCCAGACGTGACGCTCGTCATTCAGGCCAAAAGTTCAATCTTGGTTGCATCAGACCAGATAATATTTTTCTCATGGTCTGAGAGTCTTTAGGTGCCTTTTGGCGAACTCGAAGCAGGCTGTCCTGTGCCTTTTACTGAGGAATGGCTTCTGTCTGGCCACTCTACCATAAAGGCCTGATTGGTGGAGTGCTGCAGAGATGGTTGTCCTTCTGGAACGTTCTCCCATCTACAGAGGAACTCTGGAGCTCTTTCAGAGTGACCGTAGGGTTCTTGGTCACCTCCCTGACCAAGGCCCTTCTCCCTCGATTGTTCAGTTTGGCGGGTTGGCCAGCTCTAAGAAGAGTTTTGGTGGTTCCAAACTGTGTTTTCAGGGCCTTCAATGCTGCAGAAATGTTTTATAGTACCCTTCCCCAGATCTGTGCCTTGACACAATCCTGTCTCGGAGCTCTACGGACAATTCCTTCGACCTCATGGCTTGGTTTTTTGCTCTGACCTGCACCGTCAACTGTGGGACCTTATATATGACGGGTGTGTGCCTTTCCAAATCATGTCCAATCAATTGAATTTACCACAAGTGGACTCCAATCAAGTTGTAGAAACATCTCAAGGATGATCAATGGAAACAGGATGCACCTGAGGTCAATTTCGAGTTTCATAGCAAAGGGTCTGAATACTTACGTAAATAAGGTATCTGTTAATTTTGTATGCGTTTTAAAACATTTCTAAAAACCTGTTTTTGCTTTGTCATTGGGATACTGTGTGCAGATTGAAAAGGACAAATAATAATTTAATACATAAGGCATTAACGTAACAAAATGTGAAAAAAGTCAAGGGGTCTGAATACTTTCTGAATGCACTGTATATGTGGTTACTTTATAACACAACGTAAATTTTAGGACCCCTTTAGGTAGAAAATATTTTATTTGGCCTTTAGCCCATAGAAACACAAATAATAACATTCATAAATGGCAACAACAACAAAAAGTTTTTTTTAAATGTATCATAAGAAATAAGCTTTTGAAGTGTCTGTCCTATATATAGGTGAAATAAGAAAGCTCAGGAAATATATATATTTTTTGGGGACATATTTAACCCCTCATTTTTGTTGGCACAATACTACCTTCATACTTCCACTTGTTTATACGGGTTTATAAGGGTTTACCTTCAGAGGAGTCTCGTGACACTTGTGGGGATCGTAGAGCAAAACAGAGAACAACATGGTGTTTGCGAGAGTCTCCCCTTTCCATAGAGTGGTCATACCGTTTAGATGCTGCATACTTTGGTGAGAAGACAGATTTTTTGGGGGGAGGGGGGGGGTCTCATCGTTTGACAAACCACGGCTCTAACTCTGCCACCTTTCAACGCAGGTGTGGAAAGCGGATTGGGATGCAACAACAAAAAACCTCTAGCTTAAACTGACAGATTTTGATGGGTATTTTTAAACATTTTGTTACACAGTCCATTATCCTCACCTCCAGGTTGACCATGACAAAGTTGTGAGCCAGCTCAGAGATCTCCTTGGACTCGGCGAACTTGGGCTTCAGAGCTGGAGGCAGAAAACTGAACGTGATGATGGCTTCATTGTGCAAGGTAAATGTAAATCAGGTTATTATAAAAAGAGGAAGGTCTTTACCTTTGCAGGCTCCACACCAGGTCTTGTGAATGATAACCATCAGTGGTAGACCACTGTGAAGAGAATAAAAGTCATCCTGTTTAAAGTACTGGCCACAAAACTCCCCCAATGGTTCCATACAATTGACATCTATCTTGTAAGAGAGGCGGGATATATTCATTAGATCGGGACAAGGGGCAGAAACATTTCTGTAAACTTTAGACTCAAACGAGTTTGCTTCCATTTGGTTCCTAGTGAACACAACCCCATGAACTCTTCCAGATAAGTGTTTATATCAGAGGGTTACTTATCCTCACCTGGCCTCTGCCTCCTTCTTCCCATCGTCCAGACTCCTCCAGTGGATGTTGTCTCCGAACCCTGGGAGGAGAATCACATTCGATAGTGTCCAGTTATTGTGTCAGGCTGTCAGCTGTTTACGTAACTGGTTAACTAGGACATGGGGTGGGTCTTTTATCTTCGCTGAAAGAAACGAGGGGATCATTGCTGGGAACTGCACACAGTGAATCTCGCACGCTTTGTTCCCGGTAACTTGATTTTACTATGCTGATAATATGACTGCAGGTTGGTTTGTGTACTATGAACATTGTAGCCAAACTAACCAGGTCTCAGATAAAGATTCCATTTAAAAATTATACTTTGTCGATATAGCTGCATGGTGAAATTAGAGAGTGCCTGACCTCACTAATGCTCTTGTGACTGAATGGAAGCAAGTCCCCACAACAAGTGGAAAGCCTTCCCAGAAGAGTGGAGGCTGTTATAGCAGCAATGTTCCAACATCTAGTGGAAAACCTTCCCAGAAGAGTGGAGGCTGTTATAGCAGCAATGTTCCAACATCTAGTGGAAAGCCTTCCCAGAAGAGTGGAGGCTGTTATAGCAGCAAAGGGGGGGGACCAACTCCATATTAATGCCCATGATTTTAGAATGAGACATTGGACAAGCAGGTGTCCACATACTTTTGGTCATGTAGTGAATATTTTGAAGACAACGAGAGAAAGATGTAGACCATTTGAGGCCAATGAACAAAAGAGAAGCAGACGAGACTCCAACCTGACTACTGGAAGCACAAGAGAAACAACTTGGTGAGTAGAGGACACAGCCTCTTGCATGGTGTTTGTTTCAATACTTGACCCTTGGAACTTTCGCAAACATGAATCTCTCCTGTCTCCCTTACACACACACACACACACTCCCTTACAGGTTTCACAGGGGAACTATGAGGCACAGAAGAGAGGCATGAGGCAGATGACAGGAGAGAAAGACCCTGAGCCGAGGACACACACACACACGTTAGAGCCAGCCCCCATTCCTGACCCGAGGACACACACACACACACACGTTAGAGCCAGCCCCCAGTCCTGACCCGAGGACACACACACACACACACACACACACACACACGTTAGAGCCAGCCCCCAGTCCTGACCCGAGGACACACACGTTAGAGCCAGCCCCCAGTCCTGACCCGAGGACACACGTTAGAGCCAGACCCCAGTCCTGACCCGAGGACACACACGTTAGAGCCAGCCCCCACTAAGGAAATAAATAGGCCATGGTGGTGAAGTAATTACAATATAGCAATTAAACACTGGAATGGTAGATCGGCAGAAGATGAATGTGCAGGTAGAGATACTGGGGTGCAAAGGAGCAAGATAAATATATAAATAAATACAGTATGGGAATGAGGTAGATAGATAGGTGGGCTGTCTACAGATGGGCTGTGTACAGGTGCAGTGATCTGTGAGCTGCTCTGACAGCTGGTGCTTAAAGCTAGTGAGGGAGATGTGAGTCTCCAGCTTCAGAAATTGTTGCAATTCGTTCCAGTCATTGGCAGCAAAGACAACCAAAGTAGGAATTGGCTTTGGGGGTGACCAGTGAGATATACCTGCTGGAGCACGTGCTACAAGTGGGTGCTGCTATGGTGACCAGTGAGCTGAGATAAGACGGGGCTTTACCTAGCAGAGACTTGTAGATAACCTGTAGCCAGTGGGTTTGGCGACGAGTATGAAGCGAGGGCCAACCAACGAGAGCGTACAGGTCACAATGGTGGGTAGTGTATGGGGCTTTGGTGACAAAACGGACGGCACTGTGATAGACTGCATGAAGATAAATGAAGATAGTCACTAGCGACTGACAGAATACAACCTCCAACTCACACCTTAAACAACATGCATGACTACAACATGACTGACTTAATGCCATACAGGAGCATTCAGCACAATACAACATGACTGATGACTTAATGCCATACAGGACCATTCAGCGCAATACAACATGACTGTACTATACTGTACGTCATCTTCAGTACATGGCTACAGCGAACTGGAATACCTCTAAACCACATCACCGTCATCTTCAGTACAGGGCTACAACAGCACAACGACCTGGAATACCTCTAAACCACAGCACCGTCATCTTCAGTACAGGGCTACAACGAACTGGAATACCTCTAAACCACATCACCGTCATCTTCAGTACAGGGCTACAACAGCACAACGACCTGGAATACCTCTAAACCACAGCACTGTCATCTTCAGTACAGGGCTACAACGAACTGGAATACCTCTAAACCACAGCACCGTCATCTTCAATACAGGGCTATAACGAACTGGAATACCTCTAAACCACAGCACCGTCATCTTCAGTACAGGGCTACAACGAACTGGAATACCTCTAAACCACAGCACCGTCATCTTCAGTACAGGGCTACAACGAACTGGAATACCTCTAAACCACAGCACCGTCATCTTCAGTACAGGGCTAAAACAGCACAACGACCTGGAATACCTCTAAACAGTTAAACACAATGTAATACCAATAGAATGATGTACCATACACTTCTACAATAGGAGTGTAGAGCAAGATTCCGTCCGGTCGTCTGGCCCGCTCCAACTTCGCTCCAGTAACGCTCACTTCACCAGTTCATGGCATACATTTGTAGTCTACTTGTGCGCTACTAATAAGCCCCCTTGAGTTCGCTAAATATTTTCATTAAAAAAATGATTTTTAAAAACACACAGGTGCTAAAATCAAGGTGACTTACAAAGACAAGGACAAATAGCAAGAGGTGTCTTGTCCATTAGAGGTTGACCGATTAATCTGAATGCCTGATTAAATAGGGCCGATTTCAAGTTTTCATAACAATCGGAAATCTGTATTTTTCGGCGCCGATTTTTATTTTATACCTTTATTTAACTAGGCAAGTCGGTTAAGAACACATTCTTATTTTCAATGACGGCCTAGACGGTGGGTTAACTGCCTCGTTCAGGGGCAGAACGACAGATTTTCACCTTGTCAGCTCGGGGGATCCAATCTTGCAACCTTACAGTTAACGAGTCCAACGCAATAACCACCTGCCTCTCTCGTTGCACGCCTGTTACGCGAATGCAGTAAGCCAAGGTAAGTTGCTAGCTAGCATTAAACTTATCTTATAAAAAAACAATCAATCATAATCACTAGTTAACTACACATGGTTGATATTACTAGATATTATCTAGCGTGTCCTGCGTTGCATATAATCTGACTGAGCATACAAGCATCTAAGTATCTGACTGAGCGGTGGTAGGCAGAAGCAGGTGCGTAAACATTAATTCAAACAGTACTTTCGTGCGTTTTGCCAGCAGCTCTTCGTTGTGCGTCAAGCATTGCGCTGTTTATGACTTCAAGCCTATCAACTCCCGAGATGAGGCTGGTGTAACCGAAGTGAAATGGCTAGCTAGTTAGCGAGCGCTAATAGCGTTTCAAACGTCACTCGCTCTGAGCCTTCTAGTAGTTGTTCCCCTTGCTCTGCATGGGTAACGCTGCTTCGATGGTGGCTGTTGTCGTTGTGTTGCTGGTTCAAGCCCAGGGAGGAGCGAGGAGAGGGACGGAAGCTATACTTTTACACTGGCAATACTAAAGTGCCTATAAGAACATCCAATAGTCAAAGGTTAATGAAATACAAATGGTATAGAGGGAAATAGTCCTATAATAACTACAACCTAAAACTTCTTCCCTGGGAATATTGAAGACTCATGTTAAAAGGAACCACCAGCTTTCATATGTTCTCATGTTCTGAGCAAGGAACTTAAACGTTAGCTTTCTTACATGGCACATATTGCACTTTTACTTTCTTCTCCAGCACTTTGTTTTTGTCTTATTTAAACCAAATTGAACATGTTTCATTATTTATTTGAGGCTAAATTGATTTTATTGATGTATTATATTAAGTTAAAATAAATAAAATATCGGCCAATTAAATCGGTATCGGCTTTTTTGGTCCTCCAATAATCGGTATCGGTGTTGAAAAATCCTAAATCGGTCGACCTCTAGTGTCCACACTACATCGCAAGAGAGGGTGATGTCGTGTCCACAACTAAAATAACCATTGTGGAATCTGAAAAGACACGTATCCTGAACACATGATGGTGTACTTCCTACATGCACATGCTAGAAGAACAAGGTGGGTATATAACTAAGTGTGTCATTGTAGTTTTGTTCATTTTCCGTTCTATTATCTATACAATATGGTATAATTGACTTTGGCCCAATGGGCCTGGCATATTCCCACATTCAAGGAGCTTTTCTTTTTTTGATTTAGTTATTATATATAAAAACCTTTAGGCCTACCTACAGAAGAATAAAAAATAATAACTCTGCATCTCTGCCAAGCGTGGCCAAAAGGGTGTTTAGCATCCCCAGTGGGTCTACAGTCAGGAGAGGATATTCTCTGCTCTACCATCCCACGAAGCCTGAAGGCACAAACTGACCAAACTCGTGTTTATAAAAATGATTTAAAATGACCACTAAATTATATTGAGTTTAATTTGTATTTAATTCTAAGTAAATCACAGACTATATGCGCAATGCATAGATTATTTAATGCAACTAAAAATGTTTAAATGCTGAGCACTTTGTGCCCAACGGCCTAGTGGGTCACACTCGCAAATGCTTCTCAATGTATTTCTTTCAAGGCTATAGCCTTGAAATAAATAAAATAAAAATAAATAATACATTTATGTACCTTATTTCGCATCTTTATATGCTGTTTAATATTATGTACAATACAGCTCAGCTTTTAATAATTATTTGATTGTTTTAATGCTCAGCTTTAAAAGAAGCATATTCTAACGTTTGAAAATCGCCTCATCTGACTACTGCGTTCCGTCGCCTTGGTAACGCGTCGCCAATGAATAAACATTAAATGGTTAGTCTGACAGGCAGCCCAGATGCACGTACAATGCATGTCTAGTAGCCTCATTGAGAAGGTTTTCATTTTGACAACAAAATTAAAAGTGACTTTTTTTTTTTTTTTTTTTTTAGAAGGCTATCCTGTTAAGAGACTAGCCAGGTAACATGGCATATGTACTGTGCATCTTCGCTAGCTAGCTAGTGCAAAACCATGGCAAGCTTGTCTATCATTTATGGATATTTTAGGAACTAGTGGACATTAGCAGGACAGCTTGCTACAGTGCAGGATTTGACTATAGATTTCACACTGGGACATTGGCAGCATCATTTGGTAAGTCTCACAGCTAGCTGGGATTGATTGAATAGGACACTTAACTCTACATGTCTGTAGCTAATGCTTTCAGAACAGACACGTTCACCTGCGGGATCGTCTGAGACCAGCCACCCAGACAACTGATCAAACTGTGGGTTTGCACGACCTTAGAATTTATGTCAGAAACCGTCTCGGGGTTAGCTCATCTGGGTGCTTGTCGTCACCAAGGTCTTGACCTGACTGCGGTTCTTGTGTCTTAACTGATTTCAGTTGGCAAATGCACACCTTGGATGGCCACTGGCACGATGGAGAAGTGTGCTCTTCACAGATGAATCCTGGTTTCAAACTGTACCAACACACACAGCTGCATTTTATTGATGGCAATTTGAATCCCGTGATGAGATCCCGAGGCCCATTGTCGTTCCATTCATCCACCGCCATCACCTCATGTTTCAGCATGATAATACATGGCCCCATGTCGCAAGGATCTGGACACAATTCCTGGAAGCTGAAAATGTCCCAGTTCTTCCGTGGCCTGCATCCTCACCAGACATGTTACCCATAGAGCATGTTTGGGATGCTCTGGATCGACGTGTACAACGGTGTGTTCCAGTTCCCGCCAATACCCAGCTACTTCACACAGCCATTGAAGAGGAGTGGGACAACATTCCACAGGCCACAATCAACAGCCTGATCAACTCAATGAGAAGGAGATGTTGCGTTGCATGAGGCAAATGGTGGTTACACCAGATACTGACTGGTTTTCTGTTTTTGTTCCAGTCATGTGAAATCCATAGATTATGACCTAATTAATTTATTTCAATTGAATGATTTCCTTACATTAACTGTAACTCAGAAAAATATTTGAAATTGTTGCATTTATATTTTTCAGTGTAAAAATGTGAGTCACACTGCCAAGTCAAACCGGAGGGGGGCTCCCGAGTGGCGCAGCGGTCTAAGGCACTGCATCTCAGTGCTAGTGGCATCACTACAGACCCTGGTTTGATTCCAAGCTGTATCACAACCACCCGTGATTGGGAGTCCCATACATAGGGCGTCGCACAATTGGCCCAGCGTCGTCTGGGTTTGGCCGGGGTAGGCCGTCATTGTAAATAAGAATTTGTTCTTAATTGACTTGCCGAGTTAAATAGGGTTACGGTTCCCACTCACTGCCATGATCTTCATGTCACGGTGCTTGTTTATGGAAAACAGACAGTGTTAATAAGCCATGTGCGTCTCTGTGTGTAAACGGAAGACTGACGCCACAAACATGTTGTCACTGAAAAATACTGTATTAAAAATGGGTTTCAAAACAGTGTATATTTAGCATTTGTGAAATTATTTTGATGTGATATGGACAAAGTAGAGGGCTTTATGTTTTTAGAGCCGTACCGTAATTAGGAATCGATTCACGTTTAGAAATTTGTATTTGCCTCGAAACACAACAGGTAAGATCCTTGGACTATAAGCAGTAACATTAGGATCCTTCAGTCCATTATTGGGCTAGCCACATAGTCTGATTAATCAGGCTGTAATAACCAATTCATTGATATATACAGCCTGAAAGTAAAATTGTGTATATGTTCATTACAAGCCATGTTTAATAAAATTACATTTTAAAAACATACTCTACCGGTTGTCTTTGCGGTGTGTCCAACTGCTCAAAACTTATTTTTTAATATCCTCCCCTGATTCCAAATATAACATTGTCATGGCATGCTTGGTTCAATAGCTATTGATGAGAGAATATTGTATAAAACTAACTTTACCAAGGTGCCTAACCAAATCATATACAGTACCTCCCTACCAGCTCTCTAAAAGGTCAGGTAAACAATACATTCCTGTGGATATTTTATGTCAAATTTCGAGCAGCTGAAGGACAAACAGTACAGACAACTGGTAGAGTAAATGTGTATGTAATTTTATTCAACATTCTGGCTTGTAAGGAACATTTACAAGATTTTGCAGGCATTAGCCTGTATACCAATTAAGGCTGTATACCAATTAATTGTTTCAATTTTCGAAGTCACGTGAAATGCGGTTCTTGGAGCTTTAAACCCAATAACAATGTAATACTAAAAATAAATGGTCTATTATTACAGCATGATTAATCAGATTACCACCACACCCAATGAGACATGGGTGAGGTTTGTTTGCAATATACAGGTAGCCTACGGGCGAGACATTGTGTCGTCGACAACACAAAGCTGATAAAGCTTTAAAAGTTAGATAACTCAAACTGGGTTGTTACTATTTACCACAGCCACAAAGTCAGAATTGGCTCTATCGTCAAAAAACTCCTGTAAACAAAAATTCGTTGGTCTTAATTTAAGATAGAATTTGGCATAATGTTAGCAGTGTGGTTAAGGTTTGGTTCAAAACAAGATTTTAGTTAGATACATGTTCAATATAGGCGGAGTTTAGACGTAAGTATGACTTTGTGGATGTGGTAACTAGTGACGACCCTCAAACAGCTAGCAAGCAAGAATCTTGTTAGCATGACCTGATGATTGTTACAATAACGTTAGTTTTCAGAGCTGCCACCGAAGCTACATTTGACTGTCTTACCTCTCGCATTCGCCTCAGCTGCAACCTTCTGAATATGAGTCAGAGAAAATAAAACATAAGAGGACAACAAAGCGATGTTGACAAGAGGGGACTGCATATTTGTAGCTGTGTCGGCCTTTCTTCCAACAAACTAAGAGCGCGCACGGTGAATACACCGGAAGTGATGTTCGGTTGGATAGGAAAAAGGGTTTCCACCAGTTACCATAGCAACAAAATCTAAATTGGCTATAAAAATATATATTTTGTTTAGCATTTTGGCTTTTAAAGTTAGGGTTGGACATCAAGTCAACCGTTTGGTTGTTAGGATTAGGTTTAAAATAATATTTTAATTGTAAAAAAAAATATTTGAAAAAAATAGGCGGGTTTTTGACTTTGTGGCTGTGTTAACTAGTGACGAACAGGAAAAAGTGAGTTGAAGCGGAGCGGTTCGAACTTCAAAATACAAGTCCTCGTTTCTTCTTTGTACAGTCTGCAGTGCCTTCAGAAAGTATTCATTCACCTTGTCTTAGTCCAAAAATGTTTGTGTTATAGTCTAAATTCAAAACGGATTCAATATATTTTTTTCTCACCTGTCTACACACAATAACCCACAATGTTCAGGCCAAAAAAAGACCCCAATCACCCAAGTCATAAACTTTTCTCTCTGCTACCGCACGGCATGCGGTACCGGAGCACCAAGTCTCGGTCCAAAAGGCTCCTTAACAGCTTCTACCCCCAAGCCATAAAACTGCTGAACAATTAATAAAATGGCCACCCGGACTATTTACATTGACCCCCCCTCCTCCCTTTTGTTTTTACACTGCTGCTTCTCGCTGTTAATTATCTATGCCTTACCCCTTCCTATATGTACAAATTACCTCGGCTAACCGGTACGCACATTGACTCGGTACCGGTATATTATAGCCTCATTATTGTTATTCTATTGTGTTACTATTTTTTTTATTTTTTATTCTTCTTTAGTTTATTTAGGAAATATTTTCTTAACTATTGTCTAAAAACTGCATTGCTGGTTAAGGGCTTGTAAGTAAGCTTTTCACGGTTAGGGCTACACTTGTATTCAGCGCACGTGACAAATACAATTTGATTCGATTGGTAAAGTGAAAACATGTTTTTAGAAATTTTAGCTAATTTATTGAAAATAAAACACAAACATATCATTTAAATAACTATTCACATTTTTACATTTTAGTCACTTGGCAGACACTCTAGTCCAGAGCGATTTACAGTTAGTGTATTCATGTTATGATATACAGTTGAAGTCGGAAGTTTACATACACTTAGGTTGGAGTCATGAAAACTAATTTTTCAACCACTCCACAAATGTCTTGTTAAAAAACTTTTTTGTTAACTTTTGGCAAGCAGGTTAGGACATCTACCTTGTGCATGACACAAGTAATTTTTCCAACAATTGTTTGCAGACAGATTATTTCACTGTATCACAATTCCAGTGAGTCAGAAGTTTACTACACTAAGTTGACTGTGCCTTTAAACAGCTTGGAAAATTCCAGAAATTCCATGGCTTTAGAAGCTTCTGATAGGCTAATTGACATCATTTGAGTCAATTGGAGGTGTACCTGTGGATGTATTTCAAGGCCTACCTTCAAACTCAGTGCCTCTTTGCTTGACATCATGGGAAAATCAAAAGAAATCAGCCAAGACCTCAGAAAAAAATGGTATACCTCCACAAGTCTGGTTCATCCTTGGGAGCAATTTCCAAACGCCTGAAGGTACCACGTTCATCTGTACAAACAATAGTACGCAAGTATAAACACCATGGGACCACGCAGCCGTCATACCGCTCAGGAAGGAGACGCATTCTGTCTCCTAGAGATGAACGTACTTTGGTGCGAAAAGTGCAAATCAATCCCAGAACAACAGCAAATGACCTTGTGAAGATGCTGGAGGAAACAGGTACAAAAATATCTATATCCACAGTAAAATGAGTCCTATATCGACATAATCTGAAAGGCCGCTCAGCAAGGAAGAAGCCACTGCTCCAAAACGGCCATAAAAAAGCCAGACTACGATTTGCTACTGCACATGGGGACAAATATCGTACTTTTTGAAGAAATGTCCTCTGGTCTGATGAAACAAAAATAGAACTGTTTGGCCATAATGACCATCGTTGTGTTTGGAGGAAAAAGGTGGAGGCTTGCAAGCCGAAGAACACCATCCCAACCATGAAGCACGGGGGAGGCAGCATCATGTTGTGAGGGTGCTTTGCTGCAGGAGGGACTGGTGCACTTCACAAAATAGAAGGCATCATGAGGAACAAAAATGATGTGGATATATTGAAGCAACATCTCAAGACATCAGGCAGGAAGTTAAAGCTTGGTCGCAAATGGGTCTTCCAAATGGACAATGACCTCAAGCATACTTCCAAAGTTGTGGCAAAATGGCTTAAGGACAACAAAGTCAAGGTATTGGAGTGGCCATCACAAAGCCCTGACCTCTATCCTATATAACATTTGTGGGCAGAACTGAAAGCCGTGTGCGAGCAAGGAGGCTTACAAACTTGACTAAGTTACACCAGCTCTGTCAGGAGGAATGGGCCAAAATTCACCTGACTTATTGCGGGAAGCTTGTGGAAGGCTACCTGAAACGTTTGACAATGAAAAAGCTGAAATAAATCATTCTCTCTACTGTTATTCTGACATTTCACATTCTTAAAATAAAGTGGTGATCCTAACTGACCTAAGACAGGGAATTCTTACTAGGATTAAATGTCAGGAATTGTGAAAAACAGTTTGGTGGGACAACTGTAGCTAGGTGGGACAACTGTAGTTAGGTGGGACAACTGTAGTTAGGTGGGACAACTGTAGTTAGGTGGGACAACTGTAGTTAGGTGGGACAACTGTAGCTTGGTGGGACAACTGTAGCTTGGTGGGACAACTGTAGCTTGGTGGGACAACTGTAGCTTGGTGGGACAACTGTAGCTTGGTGGGACAACTGTAGCTAGGTGGGACAACCACATATCACAGGCATAGAAAGTACATTTTTCCTCAATAAAGTAGCTATCAGTAGAGTCAGAGTTAGAAAGGGGGGAGGGTCAAGTGCAAGTGCTGGTTAAGGGTGAGACAGAGGATTATTTAAGACACTGTTTGAAGAAGTAGGGTTTAAGATGTTTTCAGAAGATGGGCAGGGACTCTGTTGTCCTAGCTTCAGGGGGAAGCTGGTTCCACCATTGAAGTGCTAGAACAGAGAACAGTTTGGACTGGGCTGAGCGGGAGCTGCCCTCCCGCAGGGGTGGGAGAGTCAAGAGACCTGAGGTGGCAGAACAGAGTGCTCAGGTAGGGTTTGAACATTGCCCGAAGGTAGGGAGGGGCATTCACACCTCTGAGTCAATACTTTGTTGAAGAACCTTTGTATTTCTGGGTAAGTCTCTAAGAGCTGTCCACACCTGGATTGTGCAACATTTACCCATTATTTCTTTCAAAATCCTTCACGATCTATCAAATTGGTTGTTGATCATTACTAGACAACCATTTTCAAGTCTTGCCATAGATTTTCAAGTAGATTTAAGTCAAAACTGTAACTAGGCCACTCAGGAACATTCACTGTCTTCTTGGTAAGCAACTCCAGTGTATATTTGACCTTTTGTTTTAGGTTATTGTCCTGCTGAAAGGTGAATTAATCTACCAGTGTCAGGTGGAAAGCAGACTGAGCAAGGTCTTTCAATAGGATTTTGCCTGTGCTTAGCTCCATTCCATTTATTTTTATCCTGAAAAACTCCCCAGTCCTTAACGATTACAAGCATACCCATAACATGATGTAGCCATCACTATGCTTGAAAATATGGAGAGTTGTACTCTGTAATGTGTTATGTATTCAGGACAAAAAGGTTAATTTCTTTGCCACATTACTTGCAGTATTACTTTTGTGCCTTGTTGCAAACAGGATGCATGTTTTGGAATATTTTTATTCTGTACAGGCTTCCTTCTTTTCCCTCTGTCATTTAGGTTAGTATTGTGGAGTAACTACAATGTTGTTGATGCATCCTCAGTTTTCTCCTTTCACAGCCATTAAACTCTGTAGCTGTTTTAAAGTCACCATTGGCCTCATGGAAAAAATCCCTGAGCTGTTTCCTTCCTCTACAACAACTGAGTTAGGAAGGACTCCTTGTAGTGACTGGGTGTATCCTTCTACAACAACTGAGTTAGGAAGGACGCCTGTAGTGACTGGGTGTATCCTTCTACAGCAACTGAGTTAGGAAGGACGCCTGTAGTGACTGGGTGTATCCTTCTACAGCAACTGAGTTAGGAAGGACCCCTTTGTAGTGACTGGGTGTATTGATACACCATCCAAAGTGTAATTAATAACTTCACCATGCTCAAAAGGGATATTCAATGTCAGCTTTAAAAAAAATGTGGGCTCCCCGAGTGGTGCAGCGGTCTAAGGTACTGCATCTTAGTGGTAGAGGCGTCACTACAGACACCCTGGTTCGATTCCAGGCTGTACCAGTTTTGATAGCCTTCAGCCGCACCCTCATACTACTCCTTCTCTGTTCCGCAGGTGATGTGGAGGTAAACCCAGGCCCTGCATGTCCCCAGGCACCCTCATTTGTTGACTTCTGTGATCGAAAAAGCCTTGGTTTCATGCATGTCAACATCAGAAGCCTCCTCCCTAAGTTTGTCTTACTCACTGCTCTAGCACACTCTGCTAACCCTGATGTCCTTGCCGTGTCTGAATCCTGGCTCAGGAAGGCCACCAAAAATTCTGAGATTTCCATACCCAACTATAACATCTTCCGTCAAGATAGAACTGCCAAAGGAGGAGGAGTTGCAGTCTACTGCAGAGAGAGCCTGCAAAGTAATGTCATACTTTCCAGGTCCATACCCAAACAGTTCAAACTACTAATTTTGAAAATTACTCTCTCCAGAAATAAGTCTCTCACTGTTGCCGCCTGCTACCGACCCCCCCTCAGCTCCCAGCTGTGCCCTGGACACCATTTGTGAATTGATCGCCCCCCATCTAGCTTCAGAGTTTGTTCTGTTAGGTGACCTAAACTGGGATATGCTTAACACCCCGGCAGTCCTACAATCTAAGCTAGATGCCCTCAATCTCACTCAAATCATCAAGGAACCCACCAGGTACAACCCTAACTCTGTAAACAAGGGCACCCTCATTGACGTCATCCTGACCAACTGGCCCTCCAAATACACCTCCGCTGTCTTCAACCAGGATCTCAGCGATCACTGCCTCATTGCCTGTATCCGCTACGGAGCCGCAGTCAAACGACCACCCCTCATCACTGTCAAACGCTCCCTAAAACACTTCTGTGAGCAGGCCTTTCTAATCGACCTGGCCCGGGTATCCTGGAAGGACATTGACCTCATCCCGTCAGTTGAGGATGCCTGGTCTTTCTTTAAAAGTAACTTCCTCACCATTTTAGATAAGCATGCTCCGTTCAAAAAATGCAGAACTAAGAACAGATATAGCCCCTGGTTCACTCCAGACCTGACTGCCCTCGACCAGCACAAAAACATCCTGTGGCGGACTGCACTAACATCGAACAGTCCCCGCGATATGCAACTGTTCAGGGAAGTCAGGAACCAATACACACAGTCAGTCAGGAAAGCTAAAGCCAACTTCTTCAGGCAGAAGTTTGCATCCTGTAGCTCCAACTCCAAAAAGTTCTGGGACACTGTGAAGTCCATGGAGAACAAGAGCACCTCCTCCCAGCTGCCCACTGCACTGAGGCTAGGTAACACGGTCACCACCGATAAATCCATGATTATCGAAAACTTCAACAAGCATTTCTCAACGGCTGGCCATGCCTTCCGCCTGGCTACTCCAACCTCGTCCAACAGCTCCCCCCCCCCCGCAGCTACTCGCCCAAGCCTCTCCAGGTTCTCCTTTACCCAAATCCAGATAGCAGATGTTCTGAAAGAGCTGCAAAACCTGGACCCGTACAAATCAGCTGGGCTTGACAATCTGGACCCTCTATTCCTGAAACTATCCGCCGCCATTGTCGCAACCCCTATTACCAGCCTGTTCAACCTCTCTTTCATATCGTCTGAGATCCCCAAGGATTGGAAAGCTGCCGCAGTCATCCCCCTCTTCAAAGGGGGCGACACCCTGGACCCAAACTGTTACAGACCAATATCCATCCTGCCCTGCCTATCTAAGGTCTTCGAAAGCCAAGTCAACAAACAGATCACTGACCATCTTGAATCCCACCGTACCTTCTCCGCTGTGCAATCTGGTTTCCGAGCTGGTCACGGGTGTACCTCAGCCACGCTCAAGGTACTAAACGATATCATAACCGCCATCGATAAAAGACAGTACTGTGCAGCCGTCTTCATAGACCTTGCCAAGGCTTTCGACTCTGTCAATCACCGTATTCTTATCGGCAGACTCAGTAGCCTCGGTTTTTCGGATGACTGCCTTGCCTGGTTCACCAATTACTTTGCAGACAGAGTTCAGTGTGTCAAATCGGAGGGCATGCTGTCCGGTCCTCTGGCAGTCTCTATGGGGGTGCCACAGGGTTCAATTCTCGGGCCGACTCTTTTCTCTGTATATATCAATGATGTTTCTCATGCTGCGGGCGATTCCCTGATCCACCTCTACGCAGACGACACCATTCTATATACTTCCGGCCCGTCCTTGGACACTGTGCTATCTAACCTCCAAACGAGCTTCAATGCCATACAGCACTCCTTCCGTGGCCTCCAACTGCTCTTAAACGCTAGTAAAACCAAATGCATGCTTTTCAACCGTTCGCTGCCTGCACCCGCACGCCTGACCAGCATCACCACCCTGGATGGTTCCGACCTTGAATATGTGGACATCTATAAGTACCTAGGTGTCTGGCTAGACTCTAAACTCTCCTTCCAGACCCATATCAAACATCTCCAATCGAAAATCAAATCAAGAGTCGGCTTTCTATTCCGCAACAAAGCCTCCTTCACTCACGCCGCCAAACTTACCCTAGTAAAACTGACTATCCTACCGATCCTCGACTTCGGCGATGTCATCTACAAAATTGCTTCCAACACTCTACTCAGCAAACTGGATGCAGTTTATCACAGTGCCATCCGTTTTGTCACTAAAGCACCTTATACCACCCACCACTGCGACTTGTATGCTCTAATCGGCTGGCCCTCGCTACATATTCGTCGCCAGACCCACTGGCTCCAGCTCATCTACAAGTCCATGCTAGGTAAAGCTCCGCCTTATCTCAGTTCACTGGTTACGATGGCAACACCCATCCGTAGCACGCGCTCCAGCAGGTGTATCTCACTGATCATCCCTAAAGCCAACACCTCATTTGGCCGCCTTTCGTTCCAGTTCTCTGCTGCCTGTGATTGGAACGAATTGCAAAAATCACTGAAGTTGGAGACTTTTATCTCCCTCACCAACTTCAAACATCTGCTATCTGAGCAGCTAACCGATCGCTGCAGCTGTACATAGTCTATTGGTAAATAGCCCACCCATTTTCACCTACCTCATCCCCATACTGTTTTTATTTATTTATTTTTCTGCTCTTTTGCACACCAATATCTCTACCTTTACATAACCATCTGATCATTTATCACTCCAGTGTTAATCTGCATAATTGTAATTATTTGCCTACCTACTCATGCCTTTTGCACACAATGTATATATAGACTCCCCTTTTTTCTACTGTGTTATTGACTTGTTAATTGTTTACTCCATGTGTAACTCTGTGTTGTCTGTTCACACTGCTATGCCTTATCTTGGCCAGGTCGCAGTTGCAAATGAGAACTTGTTCTCAACTAGCCTACCTGGTTAAATAAAGGTGAAATAAAAAATAAATAAAAAATAAAATCACAACCGGCCATGATTGGGAGTCCCATAGGGTGTCGCACAATTGGCCCAGCGTTGTCCGGGTTTGGCCAGGGTAGGCCGTCATTGTAAATAATAATTTGTTCTTAAATGACTTGCCTAGTTAAATAAAGATTAAATTAAAATATATATATACAATTTAAAAAAAAATACAGACCCTGGTTCGATTCCAGGCTTTATCACAGCCGGCCGTGATTGGGAGTCCTGTAGGCTGGCGCACAATTGGCCCAGCGTCGTCCGGGTTCGGGTTTGGCCGGGGTAGGACGTCATTGGGAATAAGAATTTGTTCTTAACTGACTTGTCTAGTTAAATAAAGGTTAAAAATATATATTTTTTAATCTACCAATAGGTGTCCTTTTTTGCGAGGCATTGGTAAAACCTTGGTCTTTGTGGTTGAATCTGTGTTTTTTAAGCACATTTTTACTCATTTTTACTCATTTTAAGCTGGCATACTTATTGACTCAAGACATTTCAGCTTTTCATTTTTTTATCATTTATTTAAAAAAAACAAAAAAAACCTGATTCCACTTTTACATTATGCGGTATTGTGTTTAGGCCAGTGACAAAAATAATCTCAATTAAATCCATTTTAAATTCAGGCTGTAACACAACTTAAATATGGAAAAAGCCAAGGGGTGTGAATAATTTCTAAAGGCACTGTATCTTACTGAAGAGCTCAGAGACTTTAAACGTGGCACCATCATAGGATGCCACCTTTCCAACAAGTCAGTATATCAAATTTCTGCCCTGCTCGAGCTGCCCCGATTGACTGCATTATTATTATTATTATTGTTATTGTGAAGTGGACATTTCTAGGAGCAACAACGGCTCAGCCACGAAGTGGAAGGCCACACAAGCTCACAGAACGGGACCGAGTGCTGAAGTTCGTAGCACGTAAAAAATGGTCTGTTCTCAGTGGCAACACTCACTACAGAGTTCCAAACTGCTTCTGGAAGCAACGTCAGCACAAGAACTGTTTGTCGAGAGCTTCATGTAATGGGTTTCCATGGCCGAGCAGCCGCAAACAAGCCTAAGATCACCATGCGCAATGCTAAGTGTCTGCTGGAGTGGTGTAAATCTCACCGCCATTGGACTCTCTGAATCGCGCTTCAACATTTGTCAGTCCGATGGACAAATCTGGGTTTGGCAGGTGACAGGAGGATGCAACCTGTCCCAATGCATAGTGCCAACTATAAAGTTTGGTGGAGGAGGAATAATGTTCTGGGCCGGGTTTTTTTCGTGTAAAAAAAAACAAACTTTATTTAACTCAGCAAACCAAACCCAGATGACGCTGGGCCAATTGTGCACCGCCCTATGGGACTCCCAATCACGGCCGGTTGTGATACAGCCTGTGTATCATGGTTCGGGCTAGTCCTCTTAGTTCCAGTGAAGGGAAATCTTAACGCTACAGCATACAATGAATGACATTATAGACGATTCTGTGCTTCCAACTTTGTGGCAACAGTTTGAGGGAAGGCCCTTTCCTCTTTCAGCATGACAATACCCCCGTGCACAAAGTGAGGTCCATACAGAAATGGTTTGTCGGAGATCGGCGTGGAAGAACTTGACTGGCCTGCACAAAGCTCTGGCCTCAACCCCATTGAACACCTTTGGGATGAATTGGAACGCTGACTGTGAGCCAGGCCTAATCGCCCAACATCAGTGCCTGACCTCACGAATGCTCTTATGGCTGAATGGAAGCAAGTCCCCTCAGAAATGTTCCAACATCTAGTGGAAAGCCTTCCCAGAAGAGTGGAGGCTGTTGTAGCAGCAAAGGGGGGGGGACCAACTCTATATTAATGCTCATGATTTTGGAATGAGATGTTTGACGAGTAGGTGTCCACATACTTTTGGTCATGTAGTTCAATGGTTCCCAACCAGGGGTACAAGGCCTATCAGGGAGTACTTGAGAAGACTCATGAGACCATAGACCTTCCATTAAAATGCACAAGAGGGGGTACTTCAGGGGTACTCCAGGCAGAGCAGAATTCAGTTGCTGGTACAGTAACCGGAAAAGGTTGGGAACCACTGAGTGTATTTTATGACCATGTTTCCATCCAACATTTTTATGCCAGTAAAGTTCATGTCGGATAAAAAAAATGTCATGACAGGCTTGATGGAAGCAGCACATTTGTCGGTAAACTTAACAAATATTACCAAATGTCGACAAAACAAAATACGAGGTGGGATTGAATTGAATTAATAGGTGGGATGATAATACGAGAAATGGCGGTGGAAACGCTTTTATGCGCAAATATTGATATAATAGCCATAATATCAAAGTAAACGTGGAATCATCCGATGACATGTCACCCCACTATACCTCCGGAAATCATGCAGTTTATTAGGCTACGGGTGAAATAAACTGTAAAATAACTTTACAGGATGGTGAAAGTGAAAGGTGATGAGCGAGATGCTGCTTTCCAATAAATATCGAGGGTCTTATTCTGGTGATATCATCGTGAGCGCACTCGCTATTTAAAGCAAACGTTTTTTTTTGTGAGAAAACCATCAGTAGAGTTAAATGCGATGGAAACCCATTTAACTTGTTTTTTTTTTATTCGGTTCATGGTTATTTAACCGCCAAAAGCTATTTCTAATGTGCAGGTTGTCATCACACACATACTATAGTCTGGAGCAACAAGTCAATTTGATCACCAATTAAAACAAATATCTGGTGGGAAAATGCATGACTTTATGCGGATTTTAGAATGTCGCCAATTGGGTGGAAACCTGGTTATTCATGCAACAACAACACAAATACACATGTGATATGAACCACAACAAGACGAAAGCACTAATTTCTCCATATACAACATTGGCACAAACGGTCGATTTATCTTCAGAAACACATTGCAGGCAACTGTAGTACAAATGGCGTTCATGTTGTGCCTATACATCTGTATGTGTTTAAAGTGATCCAGCTAATACAATAAATCAATCAATTAAACTCTCATCTGCTGAAAATAACACACGCAACCAAAACGACACTGCCTGAAATTCACCCAACACTCGAGAGAAAAGACACGTGGTGAGATTCGCCATCAGCGCCAACCGCGTGCTCTCTCTTGCTGTGAGCCACTTCCTGTTCTGCTGTGAACCCGTGTGGAAGAAGGTGTTGTGACTTTAGGACTGATCAATCAAATTACTGACTCTCTCTTTACACAGGTAAATTCTTTATTTTGTTTTGTTTTTAACAACTAGAGCTATGGACTACGGTATAAACAACAGAACAAACAAAAGACCACAGCCCTAAAACAGTATCCGGTGTTTTCGGTTTGCTTTGAGCAACCTAGCCTACTGTGTTTACAATGCTAGCTGGAGAACAGTATCCACGTTGTCTTACTTAGCTATGGCTTTATGCAGTAACATTTAGATAACTAGCTACCTCGTCAGGAATATGAAATGGTTAACTGACTAAATGACAGCTAGATAGTTAACGTGAGCTACATTTTTATGGCTAGCGTTAGACCATGTCATTAACAAAGCTATTTAACTAGCTAACTATTCATCTGTGTGTGTTTTGGCTGACGGGCAGTATTTATTTTTTAATAGTCAGTCTTTAGGAATGTAACACCTGATGATTGCAGTGTTTTCCAGACAATGAAAAATGTGTTGTCTAGTAAACTAGAGAACTCAACTGGTGTCTAGTTTATAGCTAGGTCCATTAACAGCTTCCACGGTGGTTCGGGATAAACCTGAAGCTGATTACATTCATCCAGTGGGCTTGTGTTTTTTTTATTTTATTTGTCAATTGTTAATTCGTGAGAATATTGTGTGACGACAACTCATCCACGTTCCTCTTTTCCAGATAAAGCCATGAACCAAGAGAAACTAGCCAAACTTCAGGCCCAAGTCCGGATAGGTGGAAAGGTAACTACTATCATCTCTACTGTTAAAATCTACATTTTTGTTATGACACAGGCATGACTAAATTGTAGTCCCTTCCATATCTGGGAATGCGCAGGGTTGAAGGCAGCAGTTGAGTAGCTTAACTGCCTGTCTGTTTGGTTGAAAGGCATTAGACTTATCAAAGCAACTGGCAGTCGTGTTTCCCCCTGAGCACATTACTCCTATTATGAGCAGATGCTTTGGTCTGGCTGTGGGGCCCATGGCTTTGTCTCTTACTGTTTGGTAAGGGCCTCGTTGTGTCTCCTCTCCACAGCTAGATGGCACTATTGGTGTGGCCTAAATTTAACACCTGCCAAATGTGTGTTGATTTTTGTTATTGGCGGCTAAGGCGCTGACTAGACCAGGCACGTATGTACGCAATCGTGCACGTGTTGGTTTTTGTCCACCCACGTCAGACGTGATCAGGACACACATGTTGAAATATCAAAACAAACTCTTAACCAGCAATATTAATTTGGGGACAGGTAGAAAAGCATTAAACATCTATGGGATTTAGCTAGTTAGCTTGCACTTTCTAGCTAATTTGTCCTTTTTAACTAGCTTGCTGTTGCTAGCTAATTTGTCCTTTTTAACTAGCTTGCAGTTGCTAGCTAATTTGTCCTTTTTAACTAGCTTGCTGTTGCTAGCTAATTTGTCATTTTTAACTAGCTTGCTGTTGCTAGCTAATTTGTCCTTTTTAACTAGCTTGCTGTTGCTAGCAAATTTGTCCTTTTTAACTAGCTTGCACTTTCTAGCTAATTTGTCCTTTTTAACTAGCTTGCTGTTGCTAGCTAATTTGTCCTGGGATATAAACATTGGGTTGTTATTTTACCTGAAATGCACAAGGTCCTCTTCTCCGACAATCAATCCACAAATTAAAGGGGAAACCTAATCTTTTTCTAGTCATCTCTCCTCCTTCCAGGCTTCTACTTCAGTCTTTATGTGGGGGTCGACAACCAACTTTAAGGTGCATCGCTACCAACTGGACTGGCGTGTGAACCTCAGTTTGTTTTTCAATCACCCGCGTGGGTAATTTGCTCCTAAAAACTAATGAGGAGTTGGGAAAGGAGGGACTTGCAGCACGCGAACCGTCACAAATAGAAACAAGTTCTGTTTTAGTGCCTGGCTACGCAGACGCTCGTGAGCAGTGTGGATGCAGTGATTGAATAATGTGTTTCGCAACACTCGCGGACGCAACGTGAGCGGTGTGGTCAGCATGTTAGGTGTGTTTCAGCAGCCACGTTGGCGGGTGGTCAGGGCGCCACGGTGTGAGTATTTCACTCGTATTTGTGAATACAAGTAGTGAAGTATGATCATCACATTTTATAGTAACATAAATGCTTCAGTAGCTGTTTTTAAAGTATTACTGCCATTTTTTCCCCCTTCTATAGCTGGTAAATTAATTGCACAAAGTCAAAGAACTACAAATCCGTATTTAACCTTGTATTTAACAAGGCAAGTCAGTTAAGAACAAATTCTTAATTGCAATGACGGCCTAGGATATAGCCTATACCACCTCACGCTGAAATACTGCCTGGCTGTGGGCACCTGAAGAGCTGAGTGAAAGATTGTGGCTGGTACAATCTGAGTGAATGGGGACAAAGTTGTAATCTGCCCGACAGTCGCTGGTAGGGCCTACAATGTACTTTTTTTGTTCCGACTGTTGGCACTCAGCATATCACTAACATGTTGATTACTTTAAGTTGGACTAGTACATCCATTGTACTGGCTTGAGATGGTTAATAAGTATTTGGATGAAGACCAAATACTTGATATGTTACCCTGGGTGCTGAGACCAAACCAATGTGCAGGAGATTCCATCTGTTGCATTGAGGTTCCGATATGACGTTTCATCGGTCACCTCCATTCCTATTCATGGTTCACACTACGGTTCCCAAGCAAGTCTCTTCTTCTTCTTGGTGTCCTTTAGTAGTGGTTTCTTTGCAGCAATTGGACCATGAAGGCCTGATTCACACAGTCTCCTCTGAACAGTTGATGTTGAGATGTGTCTGTTACTTGAACTCTGAAGCATTTATTTGGGCTGCAATTTCTGAGGCTGGTAACTCTAATGAACTTATCATCTGCAGCAGAGGTAACTCTGGATCTTCCTTTCCTGTGGCGGTCCTCATGAGAGCCAGTTTCATCATATGATGGTTTTTGCGACTGCACTTGAAGAAACTTTCAAGTTAATAATAAATAAACTAATGAACAATAACACTTAGGCTTCTACTTCCAGCATATACATACTATATATATTTTTTACGGACATGAGTATTGTAAAATGTATTGTTCTATTTGCCAAATATTCTAACTGACGTTTTCTAAAGTCCTGATCCCTTCTATTCGTTTATACAGATTGTAAATACATTTTTCTTTGTTTGTTGCTAAAAAAATATATTATATTATTGACTATTTCAAATCACCCAGTTATCTGCAGTTCGCTCCAGGTAAATGTTTGTACTTCGTCCCACTGGAATAAAAAACGTGTTGTTGATGCTGTTGTCCTCAGGGAACAGCTCGCAGGAAGAAGAAGGTGGTTCACAGAACCGCAACAGCCGACGACAAAAAACTCCAGAGCTCCTTGAAGAAACTGGCAGTGAACAACATCGCTGGGATTGAGGAGGCAAGTCATTACAATATTTATTTATTTTTTAAAAGCACTGAGCATGTCAACTAAATCAACTCTTAGCCTCTCCCCTTCCTTCGGCATCAAATGTAGATCTGAAAGTCTCTGGCATAGGGTCAATAGGCTTGTTCTCTGAAATGATTAGATAGGTAGACGGCTTGTCCTGTGACAATCTACGGTCAAATATCGCTGACACCTCTTTTCTCAATCCAATCTGGGCCCTGTTCAGTTGCCATAGAAATTCCTCTAATAGAGCTGACGTGGATGGTTCTTCTTCATGTCAGAAAAGCACGATTTGTTCTTCGTGGCGTATTTCTATCTGAACGTTCCGGAAACATTGTCGTGCTGAATATACAGCTTTGCTAAACCCCTGTCTCTATCCCCCCCCACCAGGTGAACATGATAAAGTACGATGGCACGGTGATCCACTTCAACAACCCCAAGGTGCAGGCCTCTCTGTCCGCCAACACGTTTGCCATCACAGGCCACGCAGAGAACAAACAGCTGACAGAGATGCTCCCGGGCATCCTCAGCCAGCTGGGGGCAGACAGCTTCACCAGCCTTCGCAAACTGGCAGAGCAGTTCCCACGCCAAGGTGGGTGTAGTGGGCTCACTGCATTAGGAATGTATTCAAGACCACTTGGTTTTCTCTACGTTTTGTTTAGACCGTTTATTTTTCCCCTTTTCCCCTCATGAATTTACACAAAATAATTTTTAGAAATTGTAGGTAAGTTGTTAAAATAAAAAAGCAGAAATATAACATTTTACGTAAGTATTCAGACCCTTTACTCAGTACTTTGTTGAAGCACCTTTGGCAGCGATTACAGCCTTGATTCTTCTTGGGTATGACGCTACAAGCTTGGTACACCTGTATTTGGGGAGTTTCTCCCATTCTTCTCTGCAGATCTTCTCAAGCTCTGTCAGGTTGGATGGGATGCATCAATACACAGCTATTTTCAGGTCTCTCCAGAGATGTTCGATCGGGTTCCAGCTCTGGCTGGGCCACTCACTGACTTTCAGAGACTTGTCCCGAAGCTACTCTTGCGTTGTCTTGGCTTAGTCCTTAGAGTTGTTGTCCTGTTGGATGGTGAACCCCCCCCCCCCCAACTGATGCGATGCAGGTTTTCATCAAGGATTTCTCTGTACTTCGCTCAGTTCATCTTTCCCTCGATCCTGACTAGTCTCCCAGAGAAACATCCCCACTGCATGATGCTGCCACCGCCATGCTTCACTGTAGGGATGGTGCTAGGTTTCCTCCAGACATGATGCTCATGATGCTTGGCATTCAGGCCAAAGAGTTCAATCTTGGTTTCATCAGACCAGAGAATCTTGTTTCTCGTGGGCAGAGTCCTTTAGGTGCCTTTTGGCAAAGTCCAAGCGGGCTGTCATGTGCCTTTTTACCGAGGAGTGGTTTCCGTCTGGCCACTCTATCATAAAGGCCTGATTTTGGGGGGGTGCTGCAGAGATGGTTGTCCTTCTGGAACATTCTCCCATCTACAGAGGAGCTCTGTCAGTGACCATCAGGTTATTGGTCACCTCCCTGGAGTGCTGCAGAGATGGTCCTCATTCTCATTGGAAAGGGGCTGATATTTCAGTATTATTTTGCAAACATTTCTAAACCTGTTTTCGCTTTGTCATTATGGGATATTGTGATGTCATTTTGGGATATTGTTTGTAGTTTGAGGAGTACAAATAATGATTTAATCAATTTTAGAATTGGGCTGTAACGAAACCAAATGTGAGAAAAGTCAAGGGCTCTGAATACTTCCCGAATGCCCTGCAGTTGCGCGGCCTCACGCCGTCCCCCGGGCAGTTAAGCGGCCTCAGGCCGTCCTCCGGGCAGTTGCGCGGCCTCACGCCGTCCTCCGGGCAGTTGCGCGGCCTCACGCCGTCCCCCGGGCAGTTAAGCGGCCTCAGGCTATCCCCCGGGCAGTTACGCGGCCTCACGCCGTCCTCCGGGCAGTTGCGCGGCCTCACGCCGTCCCCCGGGCAGTTAAGCGGCCTCAGGCTATCCCCCGGGCAGTTACGCGGCCTCACGCCGTCCTCCGGGCAGTTGCGCGGCCTCACGCCGTCCCCCGGGCAGTTGCGCGGCCTCACGCCGTCCCCCGGGCAGTTGCGCGGCCTCACGCCGTCCCCCGGGCAGTTGCGCGGCCTCACGCCGTCCCCCGGGCAGTTGCGCGGCCTCACGCCGTCCCCCAGGTAGTTGCGCGGCCTCACGCCGTCCCCCGGGCAGTTGCGCGGGAGAATAAAATGTCTAATTTTACCCTCTCTTATTTTTCTCCTTCCCGATTGCAGTACTTGACAACAAAGCGATGTCGATCAGCAAACCAGAAGATATTGAAGAGGAGGACGATGTTCCAGGTATTGTTTCTCACGACACACGGCTTTGTTGTTAAAATGACGGCATCATGCTCTCTCTGGAGTGATTATGATGCTGGTAGAGGGGCAGAATGTTGGTCTTCCTGTTGGAAGTAGCTTTGAATTAGAGTTTCTGCTAAATGACCTAATGATACTTTCCTGAAGATTTACATTTATCTCTCTCTTTCCTCTCCTCTTCTCTCTCTCCTCTCTTCTCTCTCTTTCCTCTCCTCTCCTCCCCTCCCTCTCCCTCTCCCTCTCTCTCTCCTCTCCTCTCCCCTCTCCACAGATCTTGTAGAAAACTTTGATGAAGCGTCAAAGAATGAAGCCAACTAATGAATCCAACTTCAGGCCCTTTTTACCCAGTACCCTCTGCCTTTCCTCAGTACCATCTATTCAGAACCCACTGGGTACCCCCCCCAATAACCCATCTTCTACCCAGTACACACATCTCTATCGTGTGGACTCAAAGTGGGATCTGTTCAGTAAGCTGTAACATGACTTACAGAATCTATCATGGAGAACAGATGAGTGTCAGAGCAGTCACCATTCCTATTCTCTCACATGGCCTCAATACACCCAGACCACCTCTCTCTCTCATGGCCTCAATACACCCCAGACCTCCTCTCTCTCTCTCATGGCCTCAATACACCCCAGACCTCCCCTCTCTCTCTCTCACATGGCCTCAATACACCCCAGACCTCCCCTCTCTCACATGGCCTCAATACACCCCAGACCTCCCCTCTCTCTCAATACACCCCAGACCTCCCCCCTCTCTCTCTCTCTCTCTCAATACACCCCAGACCTCCCCTCTCTCTCTCTCTCTCTCTCATGGCCTCAATACACCCCAGACCTCCCCTCTCTCTCACATGGCCTCAATACACCCCAGACCTCCCCTCTCTCTCTCATGGCCTCAATACACCCCAGACCTCCCCCCTCTCTCTCTCTCTCTCAATACACCCCAGACCTTCCCCCTCTCTCTCTCTCAATACACCCCAGACCTCCCCCTCTCTCTCTCAATACACCCCAGACCTCCCCCTCTCTCTCTCAATACACCCCAGACCTCCCCCTCTCTCTCTCAATACACCCCAGACCTCCCCTCTCTCTCAATACACCCCAGACCTCCCCTCTCTCTCTCAATACACCCCAGACCTCCCCCTCTCTCTCTCAATACACCCCAGACCTCCCCCCTCTCTCTCTCTCAATACACCCCAGACCTCCCCCCTCTCTCTCTCTCAATACACCCCAGACCTCCCCTCTCTCTCAATACACCCCAGACCTCCCCTCTCTCTCAATACACCCCAGACCTCCCCTCTCTCTCAATACACCCCAGACCTCCCCTCTCTCTCAATACACCCCAGACCTCCCCTCTCTCTCTCTCTCAATACACCCCAGACCTCCCCTCTCTCTCTCTCTCAATACACCCCAGACCTCCCCTCTCTCTCTCTCTCAATACACCCCAGACCTCCCCTCTCTCTCTCTCTCAATACACCCCAGACCTCCCCTCTCTCTCTCTCTCTCAATACACCCCAGACCTCCCCTCTCTCTCTCTCTCTCAATACACCCCAGACCTCCCCTCTCTCTCTCTCTCTCAATACACCCCAGACCTCCCCTCTCTCTCTCTCTCTCAATACACCCCAGACCTCCCCTCTCTCTCTCTCTCTCAATACACCCCAGACCTCCCCTCTCTCTCTCTCTCTCAATACACCCCAGACCTCCCCTCTCTCTCTCTCTCTCAATACACCCCAGACCTCCCCTCTCTCTCTCTCTCTCAATACACCCCAGACCTCCCCTCTCTCTCTCTCTCTCAATACACCCCAGACCTCCCCTCTCTCTCTCTCTCTCTCTCAATACACCCCAGACCTCCCCTCTCTCTCTCTCTCTCTCAATACACCCCAGACCTCCCCTCTCTCTCTCTCTCTCAATACACCCCAGACCTCCCCTCTCTCTCTCTCTCTCAATACACCCCAGACCTCCCCTCTCTCTCTCTCTCTCAATACACCCCAGACCTCCCCTCTCTCTCAATACACCCCAGACCTCCCCTCTCTCTCTCTCTCTCAATACACCCCAGACCTCCCCTCTCTCTCTCTCTCTCAATACACCCCAGACCTCCCCTCTCTCTCTCTGCACAACTGCTGTTGAAGGAACAACATCGTCCAGTATTTTAGCCTCAAGACAAATCAAACTGGTGTTGTCCCAAATGGCTCCCTCTTCACTACTTTTAACCAGGCCCCATCGGGGATTTTAGTCAAAAGTAGTGTACAGTGTAGTTGAGAATAGTTGACCATTTTGGTACGGCGCCAGTTTACCGACCAACCACCAATTGTAACACAGCAATCCATGTCTCGTATTTTAACAGGCGATCCTATTAATGTCTACATTCCCTGAATGACGAGGGCACCAAGTACTCCATCCAGAATGATCCCCTGTCTAGTGCACTACGTTTTGATTAGAGCAAAGGGAGTATATCTATCAGACATGAAGGTCTAGGCCTTACTGTAGGGTGTCAACAGGTCCTGGTCTAGGCCTTACTGTAGGGTGTCAACAGGTCCTGGTCTAGGCCTTACTGTAGGATGTCAACAGGTCCTGGTGTAGGCCTTACTGTAGGATGTCAACAGGTCCTGGTGTAGGCCTTACTGTAGGATGTCAACAGGTCCTGGTCTAGGCCTTACTGTAGGATGTCAACAGGTCCTGGTGTAGGTCTAGGCCTTACTGTAGGATGTCAACAGGTCCTGGTGTAGGTCTAGGCCTTACTGTAGGATGTCACCAGGTCCTGGTGTAGGCCTTACTGTAGGATGTCAACGGGTCCTGGTCTAGGCCTTACTGTAGGATGTCAACGGGTCCTGGTCTAGGCCTTACTGTAGGATGTCAACAGGTCCTGGTGTAGGCCTTACTGTAGGCTGTCAACAGGTCCTGGTCTAGGCCTTACTGTAGGATGTCAACAGGTCCTGGTCTAGGCCTTACTGTAGGATGTCAACAGGTCCTGGTGTAGGCCTTACTGTAGGATGTCAACAGGTCCCGGTCTAGGCCTTACTGTAGGATGTCAACAGGTCCCGGTCTAGGCCTTACTGTAGGATGTCAACAGGTCCTGGTGTAGGCCTTACTGTAGGATGTCAACAGGTCCCGGTCTAGGCCTTACTGTAGGATGTCAACAGGTCCCGGTTTAGGCCTTACTGTAGGCTGTCAACAGGTCCCGGTCTAGGCCTTACTGTAGGGTGTCAACAGGTCCTGGTCTAGGCCTTACTGTAGGATGTCAACAGGTCCTGGTGTAGGCCTTACTGTAGGATGTCAACAGGTCCTGGTGTAGGTCTTACTGTAGGATGTCAACAGGTCCCAGCCCTGCCAGACATCACTCGTCTTATACAAAAAAAATATATTTCTCCTGTTTATTAAAAACCAAATAAATCTGTGATCATGAATAGTTTGTTTGCTGTGTTTTTATTATGTGTGGGGATCTGCTTGTTTACGCTAACATTGAATGGTTCAGATACTGTGTGTTTGTCTGAAATGGCACCCTATTCCCTATATAGTGACCTGTAGGGAACCCTGGTCCACTGTGGGGCCCTATAGGGAATAGGTGCCATTTGGGATCTGCGTGTTTCTGTGTTCTTGCTTAAAGCGGCAATATGTAACTTTTTGGGGCGACCCTGACCAAATTCACATAGAAATGTGTGTTATAGATTTGCCATTCTCATTGAAAGCAAGTCTAAGAAGCGGTAAATCTGTCCTAAACTCGGCAGCAAAAGAAACGTCCCTTTTTCAGGACCCTGTCTTTCAAAGATAATTCATAAAAATCCAAATAACTTCACAGATCTTCATTGTAAAGGGTTTAAACACTGTTTCCCATGCTTGTTCAATGAACCATAAACAATGAATGAACATGCACCTGTGGAACGGTCGTTAAGACACTAACAGCTCACAGGTGGTAGGCAATTAAGGTCACAGTTATGAAAACTTAGGACACCAAAGAGGCCTTTCTACTGACTCTGAAAAGATGCCCAGGGTCCCGGCCCATCTGTGTGAATGTGCCTTAGGCATGCTGCAAGGAGGCATGAGGACTGTAGATGTGGCCAGGGCAATAAATTGCAACGCCTAAGACAGCGCTACAGGACGGACAGCTGATCGTCCTCGCAGTGGCAGACCACGTAACAACACCTGCACAGGGTCGGTACATCCGAACATCACACCTGCGGGACAGGTACAGGATGGCAACAACAACTGCCCGAGTTACACCAGGAACACACAATCCCTCCATCAGTGCTCAGACTGTCCGCAATAGGCTGAGAGAGGCTGGACTGAGGACTTTTAGGCCTGTTGTGAGACAGGTCCTCACCAGACATCACCGGCAACAACGTTACCTAGGGGCATAAACCCACCATCGCTGGACCAGACAGGACTGGCAAAAAGTGCTCTTAACTGACGAGTCGCGGTTTTGTCTCACCAAGGGTGATAGTCGGATTCGTGTTAATCGTTGAAGGAATGAGTGTTACACCGAGGCCTGTACTCTGGAGCGGGATTGATTTGGAGGTGGAGGGTCACATCAGACTGAGATGGTCATTGCAGGCAATCTCAACGCTGTGCGTTACAGGGAAGACATCCTCCTCCCTCATGTGGTTCCCTTCCTGCAGGCTCATCCTGACATGACCCTCCAGCATGACAATGCCACCAGTCATACTGTTCATTCTGTAATGGATTTCCTGCAAGACAGGAATGTCAGTGTTCTGCCATGGCCAGTGACGAGCCCGGATCTCAATCCCATTGAGCACGTCTGGGACCCGTTGGATCGGAGGGTGAGGGCTAGGGCCATTCCCCACAGAAATGTCCGGGAACTTGCAGGTGCCTTGGTGGAAGAGTGGAGTATCATCTCACAGCAAGAACTGGCAAATCTGGTGCAGTCCATGAGGAGATGCACTGCAGTACTTAATGCAGCTGGTGGCCACACCAGATACCGACTGTTACTTTTGATTTTGACCCCCCCCCCCCCTGTTAGTTAGTCTGTTAGTCACATGTCTGTGGAACTTGTTCAGTTTATGTCTCAGTTGTTGAGTCTTACGTTCATACAAATATTTACACATGTTAAGTTTGCTGAAAATAAGCACAGTTGACAGTGAGAAGATGTTTATTTTTTGCCGAGTTTTTGTGATATTTCTTTGCTCCTCGTTTTAAGTTTAGTTTTTGTGTCTTTTACTTTGGGATTTGTACAGCAGCTTCAAACAGCTGAAAAATACAATATTTTAGTTGATTGAACAGACAACGATTCTCTCCACTCCACATTTCTCATTTTGTCACAAACTGAAAATAAGTATTAGAATTTTAGCAACTGGGAAATGGCGGAGTGATTTTGGCGGAGTGATTCCTGCATATTGCACTTTTTTTAACATTTTTTTTGTATTAAAAATATAATTTAAAGTTACAAGTCCAGAGCCTCAATGTGTGTCTTGAACTACGTTGGGAATGGTCTGTAACTTAACATGTATATAGGCTATTTTTTTCCTCAAAGTCCCACAGGATTGATCACATGGTTAAATAGTATATTTTAAAAGGAATTTAACATTGGCTATGGGTGACGTTTCATGGTCGTGAACACGATGGGGAAGTCCCAGAAGGCACCATAGTCCCTATAGAGCGCACTACTTTTGACCAGCGTTTCCTATAGTATATAGGGAATAGGGTGCTATAGTAGTGCACTATATAGGGAATAGGGTGTGATTTCTGACTTGGACAAGGCATTGAGTTGCATTTCTTTATTTATTTCCCCTTTATTTAACCCTAACCCTTTATTTAACTAGGTATTTATATATATAACCCTAGCCCTTTATTTAACCAGGTAGGCTAGTTGAGAACACCTTTATTTAACCAGGTAGGCTAGTTGAGAACAAGTTCTCATTTGGAACTGGGACCTGGACAAGATAAAACAAAGCAGTTCGACACAAACACAAAGTTACACACAAACGTACAGTCAACATAAAATAAAATATGTAAAAATATATGTACAGTGTGTGCAAATGTAGAAGAGTAGGGAGGTAAAGGCAATAAATTGGCCCTAGATGTGAAAATAATTACAATTTAGCATTAACACTGGAGTGATGGATGTGCAGATGACGATGTGCAAGTAGAGATACTGGGGTGCAAAAGAGCAAGAAGATAAATAACAATATGGGGATGTGGTAGTTGGGTGGGCTATTTACAGATTGGCTATGTACAGGTACAGTGATCAGTAAGCTGCTCTGACAGCTGATGCTTAAAGTTAGAGAGGGAGATATGAGTCTCCAACTTCAGTGATTTTTGCAATTAGTTCCAGTCATTGGCAGCAGAGAACTGGAAGTGTTGGCTTTGGGGTTGACCAGTGAAATATACCTGCTGGAGCTCATGCTACGGGGTGGGTGTTGCTATGGTGACCAGTGAAATATACCTGCTGGAGCTCATGCTACGGGGTGGGTGTTGCTATGGTGACCAGTGAAATATACCTGCTGGAGCTCGTGCTACGGGGTGGGTGTTGCTATGGTGACCAGTGAAATATACCTGCTGGAGCTCGTGCTACGGGTGGGTGTTGCTATGGTGACCAGTGAAATATACCTGCTGGAGCTCGTGCTACGGGTGGGTGTTGCTATGGTGACCAGTGAAATATACCTGCTGGAGCTCGTGCTATGGGTGGGTGTTGCTATGGTGACCAGTGAAATATACCTGCTGGAGCTCGTGCTATGGGTGGGTGACCAGTGAGTTGAGATAAGGTGGAGCTTTACCTAGCAAAGACTTATAGATGACCTGGAGCCAGTGGGTTTGGCGACGGATATGTAGTGAGGGCCAGCCAACGAGAGCATACAGGTCGCAGTGGTGGGTAGTATATGGGGCTTTGGTGACAAAACGGATTACGCTGTGACAGACTACATTCAATTTGTGTAGTAGAGTGATCGGTAGGATGGTCAGTTTTACAAGGGTATGTTTGACGCCATGAGTGAAGGAGGCTTTGTTTGTGAAATAGGAAGCCGATTCTCGATTTAATTGTGGATTGGAGATGCTTAATGTGAGTCTGGAAGGAGAGATTACAGTCTAGCCAGACACCTAGGTATTTGTAGTTGTCCACATATTCTAAGTCAGAACCGTCCAGAGTAGTGATGCTGGTCGGGCGGGAGTGTGTGGGCAGCGATCGGTTGAAGAGCATGCACTTAGTTTAACAATACGATATAGGAATGATGTGTACCCTGCTCTGCTTTTGCCTGGAAAAGGCATCTTACAAGGTTATTAAATTAATGCTATTTTCGCTGAACGGTGGAGCTAATTGTAAAGGTGTCCGGATCACAGGAGGCTGGTAAGGGGAGGATGACTGGAATGGAACGGTATCAAACACATTTGAACCATGCATTTGATGTGCTTGATACCATTCCAGACATTACTAGACGCACATCCTCCACACTTTAGGTGTGCCACCAGCCGCCTGTGGTCTGCATACATACGTTTGGAAAAAACTAGGGAAAAAAGCAGAAATATCTATCATGAGACACCTGTAGCAACAAGTACACAATGGTTTGAATTAATCCAAAATAACCAAGGGGCCAGTGTTCCTGTCGAGGCACTGTTTCAGCTGCTCCTATAATTTTGCTGATGCCCAACCCACAAATACCATTTCCATAGACGGCCACATTGAAAGTCAGATAAGAAAATTCCTAGTAAAACGCTTTAGTTGTCACCTTTGTGCACAAAACATTCATTTGAAATATTCAAATAATTGTCACGAACGCCATTTTGTTATCACTCACAGGCAAAGATATTGGCTGTGTTCTCGTGCATCAAAACTGTGATGTTTCATGGGTAAATTGTGACCGGCTGACTGATCAACAAACAATATTGAGTAGTTATTAATGATGCAAGATGATTTGTAGATTAGTTAGTCTCGCCTTTAAAATCGGCCATTAAAAATGTTAGTGCTAGTGCGCATGTGATGTTGGTGAAAACATGTTTTTTTTTTAACAGTCTACGGTACAAAGAAATATATAACTAACCCAATATAGTTCATCTGTGTCGTTTACCGTGGGAACAAAGGAAGCATAGTGGGCAGAAAAAGCAAGGAAGTAGCCAAAGCCAAGCACGATCTAGCGTGATCCTATTGGTGCGTTGTTGCACATATTTGCATATTTCCGTTAGGGAACGCTTCCTATTTGAGGTGCGTATGTGCACAAACTCAATTAGACTTTGCACTCCTAAACAACGGGGAAAAAAAGTATAATAAACGTAGTCCACTATGTTCGTAACAGATTCTACTTTTGGTATTTTTTATTTTTATTGATATCAGATGTTTCATCGATGAGAAAATTTGCATAACGTCTGCCCGTTTTCACCTAGTTCCATCCTCGCTCACTGCCCGTTAATGGACTTCCTCTCACTACCACGATTTCTATTATTATTATTTTTTTTTTTGAAAAATAAGAGTCCCCCTAGAAAGATAAATTTACGTACTTTTTATTTTAATATTGTAATTGGAATTACTCAATAGTCTGCATAACTTAAATTGGTCTATTGGGCAGGGAAACGGGTTTAATTAAGTGACAGCCCCTCCATTCACTGCAATGCAAATTAACTGCATATGAATTACATATTGGCTTGTAGAGAGAAAAAAAAACTGCTCCAGTTGCCGATGTGAACGTGTGGTTGAGAGTACTCAGTAAGGTCTGTTGAATCTATATGGTGTTATTTCATGGGGGACTGAGGGAAAATAACCAGCAACACTATCCACACTCAACTCTTTAAAAAAAAACGAATTATAATTGTTACTTGGCCCCTCCATTAGGGCAAGGCAAGAGTGCATGGAAGTCTAGTATGGGATGGTTGTTTATTACACGCTGGAAATAAACAGGGAAATAAATATTTTTTTAACTAAGTCTCACTCCATTCTCCTTTTCACCTCAGTTTTTCAAACTGATTTTCAATACAAACAGTCAATTAATGTATTCTATTGGAATGAATATAACATGCAGGATTCCATTCATATGTCAAAGAAAGGCTGAGTAATCACCAACCATTCAGAACATAATTTGGTTCGTAGAGATCCGACACTATTTGGGGGAAAAAAAGGGTTCCCAAAGGGTTGTATGGCTGTCCCCATAGAAGAACCCTTTTGGTTCCAGGTTCCCTCTAAACTGCTCTCATGCTGCACAGTAGCCCCGGGACTGCCAAACAGCTCCTTTGGGACTGCCAAACAGCTCCTTTGGGACTGCCAAGCAGCTCCTTTGGGACTGCCAAGCAGCTCCTTTGGGACTGCCAAGCAGCTCCTTTGGGACTGCCAAGCAGCTCATTTGGGACTGCCAAGCAGCTCCTTTGGGACTGCCAAGCAGCTCCTTTGGGACTGCCAAGCAGCTCCTTTGGGACTGCCAAGCAGCTCCTTTGGGACTGCCAAGCAGCTCCTTTGGGACTGCCATGCAGAAGAAATATAAGCCCACAGAGAGAAGCACAACATTGAACTTTCTAGAGTTTTCCCCTGTTAACGCAATCAACGTTTCCCCTTTACTGTGGCAATTCTGATCGAATCAATGCAACATACCAAAACAAACTATGTACAGTTGAAGTCAGAAGTTCACATAGACCTTAGCCAAATACATTTAAACTCAGTTTTTCGCAATTTAATCTGAGTAAAAAAATCCCTGTTTTAGGTCAGTTAGGATCACCACTTTATTTTAAGAATGTGAAATGGGTCAGAAGTTTACATTCACTCAATTACGATTTGGTAGCATTTCCTTTAAATGGTTTAACTTGGGTCAAATGTTTCGGGTAGCCTTCCACAACCCATAACAACCCATAATAAATTGGGTGAATTTTGGCCCATTCCTCCTGACAGAGCTGGTGTAACTGAGTCAGGTTTGTAGGTCTCCTTTGCCACAACTTTGGAAGTATGCTTGGGGTCATTGTCAATTTGGAAGACCCATTTGCGACTAAGCTTTAACTTCCTGACTGATGTCTTAAGATGTTGCTTCAAAATATCCACATAATTTTCCTGCCTCATGATGCCATCTATTTTGTGAAGTGCACCAGTCCCTCCTGCAGCAAAGCACCCCCACAACATGATGCTGCCACCCACGTGCTTCACGATTGGGATGGTGTTCTTCGGCTTGCAAGCCTCCCCCTTTTTCGTCCAAACATAACGATGTCATTATGGCCAAAACGATCTATTTTTGTTTCATCAGACCAGAGGACATTTCTCCAAAAAGTACGATCTTAGTTCCCAAGTGCAGTTACAAACCGTAGTCTGGCTTTTTTATGGCGGTTTTTGAGTAGTGGCTTCTTCCTTGCTGAGCGGCCTTTCAGGTTATGTCGATATAGGACTCGTTTTACTGTGGATATCGATACTTTTGTACCTGTTTCCTCTAGCATCTTCACAAGGTAATTTGCTGTTGTTCTGGGATTGATTTGCACTTTTCGCACCAAAGTACGAAATGTGTGGAGTGGTTGAAAAACGAGTTTTAATGACTCCAACCTAAGTGTATGTAAACTTCCGACTTCAACTGTATGAGATTGTGTTGTAGGCAGAACACATTGGAGTAGTGTTATATTGCATTGACGCAAAACCATCCCTCACGAGGCATAGGTATCCCTCACTACCAATCAGAACTGCAGTAGGCCTATATGCAAATGAACCATTGCATATATGTGTCTGTGTCATTTACTTTGAACTGGACTGTGTTTTCGTGGTCGTGAGTAGATGAGCTTGTTTTGAGATCAAAGAGAGCTGCGTGTAGCCACGTGTGAACAATTTGTTCATATCCTTTGCTAGTCAGCAAGTTATTAGCCCAGTTATATATATATACACACACTTTGTACTCGGCAATAGGGGAGTGATTGCTTCCTTCAAGAGCACAAAACGTATACATTTCTAGACATCTTTGAAAAGCCAGTCAGGTAAAGAGCTTTTTTTCTTTCTAAAAGGGGCTAATGTTGTATTTTGAGATCGGCTTGAATCAACTAAATAGCCAACAGGCAGAGGGTAGCGTAATTAGTATTTTTCTCTGTAATAATGGTATTGGAATAATAATGCTTTTTATTTGGTCAGTTGTTTTCTTGCATCAAACACCATTTTCAGCCACCTCCTTGTCTGTTGCACAAGTGGATAAACGGGTTAATGTCAAGCCCTGCATGTTTTTTCCCCCATAAGTCTCATGGAATGTTGGCCTATATTGAAAACCACACATTGGCTGCTACTGTAGGCTGATAGATATAACAGCTATTTCCATGTTAAAATGTTATGGGATGCATTTTCTCCATTGTTTTTAATGGTAGGCGACTTTGGCAGGCGAACGTTATAATCAAATAGCCACAGTAGCCTACTTGGCCACTGTTAAAACTAACTTAAAGCAGGTACAGCCTCAGTGTTCACAGTAAAACTGTAACTTAAAGCAGGTAGAGCCTCAGTGTTCACAGTAAACGCGCACTGGAAGTTTCACTGAATTTTCACAACATCCAAGTTTACGCTCAGCAGACCTTACATTTGCTCAGTGCTGGAAAAAAAGAGCGAACATTGGTTCCAGGTCAAACTTTTGGGGGTTTCAGGTAGAACCCTTTGGGGTTCCATGTAAGGAAAAGGGTTCTACCTGGAACAGCAAAAATTTTATCTTATGGGGACAGCCGAAGAACCCCAAATTCCTTCTTGCATTTGTTTATAAACACAAATCGACACGGGTTAAAAATGGTTTATTTTGATTTAGTTATTCACCTTGCAACGTGTTAAAAATGTGGGCTTTTATTTTTTTAAGGTTTCTTCATTATCATTGGAAAGTGACGTCATTGTTAGTGCTGCTAGCGGAATAGTAGTGAGGCGACAGAGTGATTCCTGAGTGCTGACGTACAACTACTACTTTCCGTCTTCAGCTGTTCCAAGTCTGGCGACAACTGAACTGTGTGTGGTGTGTTGACCTACACGGGGAGACTTGGAAAATACAACTGAAAGGCGATTGTTATTGGACCCGTGTGTGTGTGAGAGAGAATGACCGGTACAAACGGAAGGATTTCATGGCACTACGCGTGAAGATGGGAATTCCACCAGTGAGTATAATAGTATCTAAATAGCTAATGCGGTCAGTTAGTGTTTCCATGTCATCTTAGCTCTGATGGTAGACCCAGGCACTAGGGTCATTGCGCAGGGTTCTACTGGGTTCAGTGGTGTAGAATATTCATGGAGTTCTGGAACTCCTCCAGATTCTAAGACGGACATTCTGATGATTGTCTACTTTAAATTGCGTTCCGCTCATTGGTTGGTTGGCTTAGCCATACAATCAACATTAGCCAGCAAGCTAACTGACGGGAAATAGCGGTAACTCGTTTTGTCGCTGGTGGTGGACATTAGTTTCGGGTGTCAGCTTTTAGCCGTCATAACCGCACCGGGTCTATGACGATATGCCTGCAACAACACACCGGGTAGAAGTAACTGCTAGTACCCTCGGCGCAACAACACACCGGGTAGAAGTAGCTGATAGTACCCTCGGCGCAACAACACACTGGGTAGAAGTAGCTGCTAGTACCCTCGGCGCAACAACACACCGGGTAGAAGTAGCTGCTAGTACCCTCGGCGCAACAACACACCGGGTAGAAGTAGCTGCTAGTACCCTCGGCGCAACAACACACCGGGTAGAAGTAACTGCTAGTACCCTCGGCGCAACAACACACCGGGTAGAAGTAGCTGATAGTACCCTCGGCGCAACAACACACTGGGTAGAAGTAGCTGCTAGTACCCTCGGCGCAACAACACACCGGGTAGAAGTAGCTGCTAGTACCCTCGGCGCAACAACACACCGGGTAGAAGTAGCTGCTAGTACCCTCGGCGCAACAACACACCGGGTAGAAGTAACTGCTAGTACCCTCGGCGCGACAACACACCGGGTAGAAGTAGCTGCTAGTACCCTCGGAGCAACAACACACCGGGTAGAAGTAGCTGCTAGTACCCTCGGCGCAACAACACACCGGGTAGAAGTAGCTGCTAGTACCCTCGGCACAACAACACACCGGGTAGAAGTAGCTGCTAGTACCCTCGGAGCAACAACACACCGGGTAGAAGTAGCTGCTAGTACCCTCGGCGCAACAACACACCGGGTAGAAGTAGCTGCTAGTACCCTCGGCGCAACAACACACCGGGTAGAAGTAGCTGCTAGTACCCTCGGCGCAACAACACACCGGGTAGAAGTAGCTGCTAGTACCCTCGGCGCAACAACACACCGGGTAGAAGTAGCTGCTAGTACCCTCGGCGCAACAACACACCGGGTAGAAGTAGCTGCTAGTACCCTCGGCGCAACAACACACCGGGTAGAAGTAGCTGCTAGTACCCTCGGCGCGACCACCCGCAACACTCTGCTGCTACTTGTAAACATTCTCACTCACCGTTGCCCCTATTTTACAATATTGTAGCCTACACATGATTGACTAACGTCTGTGCAGTCTGCCATTAAGCTAGTGGCACCGCAGAAACGAACGCTGATAGTACAGTAACCCATTTATAGATGCTAACTGCTTTATCGCCCATTGACTAACTAGTTAACGTTAGTGTCTTCCGGTCAATGGGGATATTTGTTAAGATCCCCGAAGCTGGTTTTGAACATTTAAAACGCATGCCTGCTGTACAGTTTTGTAAACATAAAGAACCGTATCTTTCATATCATCATCATCATCATAAAAAAAAAAAGTTGAGTTACTACACACTAGGATTTAGTGTTTGTACATGGCTATACCTCCATGTTACGGAGCGTGTTTACAGAAGACCAAGCTAACAGCCGATCAATACGCTGTGTTCCTCCTGTGGAAGAACTACACTTCCTCCCCGGTCTAGCATTCTCCAAACACCTGTGTGTAGCTACCTGGGGAGGAAGTGTAGAGGCACACGTCATATGGATCTGTGCAAAACTCCTACAGTAAAGTGTATATTTTTTTTATTTGTAAGATTATTTTTTTGCTGATAGGTTGATTATGCCCCTTTTCATAATGTTTTGAAAACCGATTTGAAAGCAATGATTATTGACTTTTCTAAACGTTTAAACAAAGGTTTGGAATTGTAGTTGCACATGGAGCCAACCATGGGTTGGGTAGCTGCTGAAAACCCTACTTACAGAGCAGAAGGGTTTTTAGCGAGCTAAGCAACCCATACTCCCTGGCCACACATTAACCAGAAACAACCAACAAACAGGTAATGAGATGTCACTACTTTATTTAACTAGGCAAGTCAGTTAAGAACAAATTCTTATTTACAATGACAGCCTAGGAACAGTGGGTTAATTGCCTTGTTCAGGGGGCAGAACAACAGATTTGTAACTTGTCAGCTCTGGGATTTGACCCAGCAACCTTTCTGTTACTGGCCCAACCCTCTAACCACTAGGCTACCTGCCTCCTCTAACCACTAGGCTACCTGCCTCCTCTAACCACTAGGCTACCTGCCTCCTCTAACCACTAGGCTACCTGCCTCCTCTAACCACTAGGCTACCTGCCTCCTCTAACCACTAGGCTACCTGCCTCCTCTAACCACTAGGCTACCTGCCTCCTCTAACCACTAGGCTACCTGCCTCCTCTAACCACTAGGCTACCTGCCTCCTCTAACCACTAGGCTACCTGCCGCCCCACTTTAATGATAGCTATGTTAATGTGTATTATAACCTGAGTGATTCAAGCCCTGAATGCTGATTGGCTGACAGCCGTGGTATATCAGATCGTATACTACGGGTACGACAAAACGTTTAGTTTTACTGCTCTAATTAAGTTGGTAACCAGTTTATAATAGCAATAAGACACCTCTGGGGTTTGTGATATATGGCCAAAACCACAGCTAAGGGCTGGGTCCAGGCACTCCATGTTGTGTCGTGCATAAGAACAGCCCTAAGCAGCGATATATTGGCCATATACCACACCCCCTCGTGCCTTATTGGTTAATTATCTCATGTAAAGACTTAGGGTGCCTTTTATTGTTTAAAGGTACTGCAAGTGAATTAGCAGATACTATTTCATGTAGCTACTGAAACACAGCTGTTAACAGGTTGATGTGGAGCTACTGAAACACAGCTGTTGACAGGTTGATGTGGAGCTACTGAAACACAGCTGTTGACAGGTTGATGTGGAGCTACTGAAACACAGCTGTTGACAGGTTGATGTGGAGCTACTGAAACACAGCTGTTGACAGGTTGATGTGGAGCTACTGAAACACAGCTGTTGACAGGTTGATGTGGAGCTACTGAAACACAGCTGTTGACAGGTTGATGTGGAGCTACTGAAACACAGCTGTTGATGTGGAGCTACTGAAACACAGCTGTTAACAGGTTGATGTGGAGCTACTGAAACACAGCTGTTGACAGGTTGATGTGGAGCTACTGAAACACAGCTGTTGACAGGTTGATGTGGAGCTACTGAAACACAGCTGTTAACAGGTTGATGTGGAGCTACTGAAACACAGCTGTTAACAGGTTGATGTGGAGCTACTGAAACACAGCTGTTGACATGTTGATGTGGAGCTACTGAAACACAGCTGTTAACAGGTTGATGTGGAGCTACTGAAACACAGCTGTTAACAGGTTGATGTGGAGCTACTGAAACACAGCTGTTAACAGGTTGATGTGGAGCTACTGAAACACAGCTGTTAACAGGTTGATGTGGAGCTACTGAAACACAGCTGTTAACAGGTTGATGTGGAGCTACTGAAACACAGCTGTTGACAGGTTGATGTGGAGCTACTGAAATCAAAACAAATTCAAATCTAATGTATTTATATAGCCCTTCGTACATCAGCTGATATCTCAAAGTGCTGTACAGAAACCCAGCCTAAAACCCCAAACAGCAAGCAATGCAGGTGTAGAAGCACGGTGGCTAGGAAAAACTCCCTAGAAAGGCCAAAACCTAGGACGAAACCTAGAGAGGAACCAGGTTATGAGGGGTGGCCAGTCCTCTTCTGGCTGTGCCGGGTGGAGATTATAACAGAACATGGCCAAGATGTTCAAATGTTCATAAATGACCAGCATGGTCCAATAATAACGCAGAACAGTTGAAACTGGAGCAGCAGGTTGATGTGGAGCTAGGTTTGTGTTGTTGAAAAAGCCTATCGCTAGGGGATGTATTTGATGTGTTGATTTTAGGGTCAGTTTAGCCTTTTAGCTCACAATGTATAAGATTACGTGGACGGACGGACGAAGACTGATCCTCGATCCGAACCCCTACCCTGAGAAGATTGACACACAAAGACGCAGATATTTGTTTCCCGAAAAGGCTAGACCTCATGACGCATACGACGTGAGACATTCAGTTTTGATGTACAAATGAATATTGCACGCACTAATCGAAAATCCAGAAAAGCCTTCCATAGTGCCGACGTCCAGTATGATGTCATGAAACTAGTCCAGTTTCACCTTGGCCACGCCCCGGTCACGTCTGACAGCAGCTGATCCTCTCCAGCTCTGTCAGATTGGGTGGGGAGCGTTGCTGCACAGCTGTTTTCAGGTCTCTCCAAAGATGTTAGATTGGGTTCAAGTCCGGGCTCTGGCCGGGCCACTCAAGGATATTCAGAGACTTGTCCCGAAGCTACTCCTGTGCTGTCTTGACTGTGTGCTTAGGTTCGTTAAGCCTGTTGAAGGTGAACCTTCGCCCCAGTCTGAGGTTGAGCGCTCTGAAGCAGGTTTTCATCAAGGATCTCTCTGTACTTTGCTCCGTTCATCTTTCCCTCGATCCTGAAAAACACCTCCACAGCATGATGCTGCCACCACCATGCTTCACCGTAGGGATGGTGTCAGGTTTCCTCCAGACGTGACACTTGGCATTCAGGCCAAAGAGTTCAATCTTGGTTGCATCAGACCAGAGAATCTTTTCCTCATGGTCTGAGAGTCTTTAGGTGCCTTTTGGCAAACTCCAAGCGGGCTGTCATGTGCCTTTTACTGAGTAGTGGCTTCCGTCTGGCCTGATTGGTGAAGTGCGGCAGATGGTTGTACTTCTGGATGGTTCTCCCATCTTCAGAGGTACTCTGGAGCTCTGTCAGAGTGAACATCGGGTTATTGGCTACCTCCCTGACCAAGGCCTTTCTCACCCAATTGCTGAATTTGGCCGGGCAGCCAGGTCTAGGAAGAGTCTTGGTGGTTCCAAACTTCTCTCATTTAAGAATGATGGAGGCCACTGTGTTCTTGGGGACCTTCAATGCTGTAGAATATTTTTGGTACCCTTCCCCAGATCTGTGCCTCGACACAATCCTGTTTCCGAGCTCTACGGACAATTCCTTTGACCTCATGGCTTGATTTTTGCTCTGACATGCACTGTCAACCTTGGGACCTTTTTATATAGACAGATGTGTGCCTTTCCAAATAATGTCCAATCAATTGAATTCACCACAGGTGGACTCCAAGTTGTAGAAACATCTCAAGGATGATCAATGGAAACAGGATGCATCTGAGCTCAATTTCGTGTCTCATAGCAAAGGGTAAGTTCAGGAGTAAAAATGTGCTTAACAAATCACATAAGTTGCGTGGACTCACTCTGTATGCAATGTTTACTATTTGTTTGTGACTGCCTGATGTCTGTACCCCACACATACAAGTATCTGTAAGGTCCCTCAGTCGAGCAGTGAATTTCAAACACAGATTAAACCACAAAGACCAGGGAGGTTTTCCTTGAAAATCTATGGCAAGACTTAAAAATGGTTGTCTAACAATGATCAACAACCAATTTGACAGAGCTTGAAGAATTTAGAAAATAATAATGGGCAAATGTTGCACAATTTAGGTGTGGAAAGCTCTTAGAGATTTACCCAGAAAGACTCTCGACTGTAATCGCTGGCGAAGGTGCTTAAGTATTAGAGGTGTGAATAGTTATGTAAATGAGATTTCTATATTTAATTTCCAACACATTTGCTAAACATTTCTCCAAACGTCTTTTCACTTTGTCATTATGGGGTATTGTGTGTAGATTGGTGAGATAAAAAAAAATATATGTAATCCTTTTTGAATTCAGTCTGTAACACAATAAAATGTGGAATAAGTGAAGGGGTATGAATTCTTTCTGAAGGCTCTATCCATCTACCCAGAGATTCTAGACCCTTCAGATATGCAGACATCAAATGTTTAGGGCCGAGGGGTAGAGAGTTTGGAACACAGAGACTGAAGTCATGTCATTTTAATTCTCGACCAAGCCAGAGCCAGCATGCCCCAGTATGACATTGCGTTCTAGCTATCTTGCTTTGTTTTTTAAGGAGCCCTCACAGTACTCTTTAAATGGAAGAATGATGACATTTAACTGACTCATATCGATGCCACAGGCTGTTTTCAAACGATAGGAGGTTGGGTAATGTATTGGGTTGCGTAATGTAAGGGGTTGGGCAAGGTATTGGGTTGGGTATTGTGAGAGGAGAGTAGCATAAAGATATGTGGTTTGGGTTAGATGGGTCTTACTACATACTCACCTAGGTTAGGGTTAGGTTAGATGGGTTGTAGTGTCATACTACATATTCACCAAGGTACCAACTATGTGAACAGCCTCCTGCACATCTCTGTATAAACACATCCTGCTGTGTGAGGACAGGAGCCAGCCTGATTCAGATTTAATTACCCAGAATAATACATAATGCAGCTGTTGTAGACCTGTGAACTCACATTTCAAGGACAACGCCACCACTTAACATGCAGGGTTGTACTAGGTTAAATGGCGTACTACACAGTTTTGGTGCCATTTTATGATTTAATGTCTGACTGTTTTTAGTGACGTTTTGTCAGACGATCCCTGAGATGACTAATGCAATAAATGATGGGCAGTGATTTTCAGAGAACTACAGACAGGTTGAAACGTCCTGCTGTGTTGCTATGCGTTGATATCTTTAAATGAGATATGGTAGTAGGTGCCTGGTGTTTCATCAACAGTTTCCTGTGTGTATCAAGAACGGCCCACCTCTCAAAGGATCTCCAGTCAACTTGACACAACTGTGGGCCAGCATCCCTGTGGAATGCTTTCGATACCTTTTGTAGAGTCCATTATGAATTATGGCTCAATATTAGGATGGTGTTCCTAATGTCTGGTGTACTCTGTGTATATGCGGTAGCAATTGAGCCCGGGGACAGGGAGTTGGATGAGGTCAGTTGACTGTTTACACTTGGCCCAAATGGAACCCGCTTTTACTATAAATAGTGCACTACTTTAGGGTGCCATTTGGGACGAAGCCTTGATCTGGTCAAGGATTCCTGTTCATCTAAAAACAAGCATGTTGCCTCTTAATCAGATTTAGTCTCAGTAGTGTAAGGTTGGAGCCATGCTGTGTTTGAGGCTGGGTCTGTGATAATGAGAGATTGGGTTTCCTCCCCATTTGTTCCTTAAAGGTGACGTGAATTATCTCACACACACAGTAGTCAGGTGGAAGAGGTTACTTTACATTATCACACGAGGCTGAAAAATGGCGTCAACAGAGAGGGCTGCCGTGCTTCGAGCTCTTAGAAACATCTAGAAACCTCTAAAAACAAGTATGTCGCCTCTTCATATTAAATGGCGCCGGAGGAGAAGGCTGCCGTTTTAAGGGCTCCTAACCAATTTAGTTTTTTTCGCCATTATTTGTAAATTATTTTGTACATAATGTTTCTGCCACCGTCTTATGACCGGAAATAGCTTCTGGATATCAGGACGGCGATGACTCACCTTGAACCGGACGAAGATCTTTGTTTTAACGAGTCGGACGCGAAGGTTTTACTGCAGACACCCCCCGACAAGGCCCAAATCCACGTCATTCGCATGACTGACAAAGGGGACGTAGGTCGGGGTGTAAGAATCCGATGGCGACTGGGTAACCTGCCTCTGCCTTCCATACTATTAGCCAACGTGCAATCACTGGAGAATAAACTGGATGAGCTGCGGATCAAGACTATCCTACCAACGGGACATTAAAAACGTATCTAATGTTTCAACGAGTCATGGCTGAACAACGACATGGATAACGCACAGCTGGCTGGGTTTTCCGTTCATCGGCAAGATGTTCACCCATGACTGCATGGGCAAGCACGGCTCTAATGCCACCAAGTTTGCCGACCACACAACAGTGGTAGGCCTGATCACCGACAGCGATGAGACAGCCGGGAGGCCCTCAACGTGATCAAGACACAGGAGATGATTACAGGAAAAGGAGGACAAAGCATGCCCTCATTCTCATCGACGGGCTGTAGTGGAGCAGGTTGAGAGCTTGACGTTACTTGGTATCCACATCACCAACAAACTAACATGGTCCAAGTACACCATGACCGTCGTGAAGAGGGCACGAAAAAACCTATTCCCCCTCAGGAGACTGAAAAGATTTGGCATGGGTCCTCAGATCCTCAAAAGGTTCTCCAGCTGCGCCATCGAGAGCATTCCATCACTGTCTGGTATGGCAACTGCTCAGCCTCCAACCTCAAGGCACTAGGGAGGGTAGTGCGAACGGACCAGTACATTTCCGGGGCCAAGCTTCCTGCCATCCAGGCCCTCTATAGCAGGTAGTGTCAGAGGAAAGCCCTAAAGATTGCCAAAGACTCCAGCCACCCTAGTCACAGACTGTTCTCTCTGCTACCGCAAGGCAAGCGGTACCAGAGCACCAAGTCTAGGTCCAAGAGGCTTCTAAACAGTTTCTACCCACAAACCACTGCTGGTACCCCCTGTAAATAGCCTCCACATTGACTCTGTACCGGTACCCCCTGTATATAGCCTCCACATTGACTCTGTACCGGTACCCCCTGTATATAGCCTCCACATTGACTCTGTACCGGTACCCCCTGTATATAGCCTCCACATTGACTCTGTACCTGTATCCCCTGCATATAGCCTCCACATTGACTCTGTACCGGTACCCCCTGTATATAGCCTCCACATTGACTCTGTACCGGTACCCCCTGTATATAGCCTCCACATTGACTCTGTACCGGTACCCCCTGTATATAGCCTCCACATTGACTCTGTATCGGTACCCCCTGTATATAGCCTCCACATTGACTCTGTACCGGTACCCCCTGTATATAGCCTCCACATTGACTCTGTACCGTAATACCCTGTATATAGCCTCCACATTGACTCTGTACCGTAACACCCTGTATATAGCCTCCACATTGACTCTGTACCGGTACCCCCTGTATATAGCCTCCACATTGACTCTGTACCGGTACCCCCTGTATTTAGCCTCCACATTGACTCTGTACCAGTACCCCCTGTATATAGCCTCCACATTGACTCTGTACCAGTACCCCCTGTATATAGCCTCCACATTGACTCTGTACTGGTACCCCCTGTATATAGCCTCCACATTGACTCTGTACCGTAATACCCTGTATATAGCCTCCACATTGACTCTGTACCGTAATACCCTGTATATAGCCTCCACATTGACTCTGTACCGTAACACCCTGTATATAGCCTCCACATTGACTCTGTACCGTAATACCCTGTATATAGCCTCCACATTGACTCTGTACCGTAATACCCTGTATATAGCCTCCACATTGACTCTGTACCGGTACCCCCTGTATATAGCCTCCACATTGACTCTGTACCGGTACCCCCTGTATATAGCCTTGTTATTGTTATTGTTGCTCTTTAATTATTTTTTTGTTTGGTTTATTTTAGTAAATAATTTCTTAACACTTATTTTTCTTTAAACTGCTTTGTAAGGAAGCATTTCACTGCATAGTCTACAGCTGTTGTATTCAGCGCATGTGATTTGATTTAATCAGATTTAGTCCCAGTAGTTATGTGGAAGAGGATACTTTAGACTCTCAAACTAGGCTGGTTTTCACTTTCTCTCTTTCTGATTCAAACTTTAACTGGAGTAAACTTGTTTATTGATTAAGGGCCCACCACACACAGCGCACTGTATGTTCACCTGACATGTGTTCGCTTGCTGTGTGTGTTGGGGACCACCTGCCGATGGCACCTGACTGCTGACATGAAACACTGGCTAAGTCTATTTGGTTTGTGTGTTTGTTTGCTAGTTACCTAACAATGCAGATAGGTGGATGCTAACCAGATAACAAATGGACTCCTCAAAAGTGATTGTGTGGGTACCGAACAGCATCCTAGCCATTTAAAAAAAAAATATATTTTTAAGCAAACATGGAACATGTTCTCCTGTCATTTTGACATTTTCTTTGAGAACGCAGATCACATCACGTCTTGATGTTTTGATGAGGTGATATGCTAGCCTAGCTACATTCAATGCTGTTTTTTTCTGTTATCTAGGATTAGTACTTGGTATGGATCCCCATTAGTTCCTGTTAAGTCAGCTACTCTTCCTGGGGTTTATTATGGATCCCCATTAGTTCCTGCTAAGTCAGCTACTCTTCCTGGGGTTTATTATGGATCCCCATTAGTTCCTGCTAAGTCAGCTACTCTTCCTGGGGTTTATTATGGATCCCCATTAGTTCCTGCTAAGTCAGCTACTCTTCCTGGGGTTTATTATGGATCCCCATTAGTTCCTGCTAAGTCAGCTACTCTTCCTGGGGTTTATTATGGATCCCCATTAGTTCCTGCCAAGGCAGCAGCTACTCTTCCTGGGGTTTATTATGGATCCCCATTAGTTCCTACTACTCTTCCTGGGGTTTATTATGGATCTCCATTAGTTCCTGTCAAGGCAGCAGCTACTCTTCCTGGGGTTTATTATGGATCCCCATTAGTTCCTGCCAAGGCAGCAGCTACTCTTCCTGGGGTTTATTATGGATCCCCATTAGTTCCTGTCAAGGCAGCAGCTACTCTTCCTGGGGTTTATTATGGATCCCCATTAGTTCCTGTCAAGGCAGCAGCTACTCTTCCTGGGGTTTATTATGGATCCCCATTAGTTCCTGCCTAGGCAGCAGCTACTCTTCCTGGGGTTTATTATGGATCCCCATTAGTTCCTGTCAAGGCATCAGCTACTCTTCCTGGGGTTTATTATGGATCCCCATTAGTTCCTGCCTAGGCAGCAGCTACTCTTCCTGGGGTTTATTATGGATCCCCATTAGTTTCTGCCAAGGCAGAAGCTACTCTTCCTGGGGTTTATTATGGATCCCCATTAGTTCCTGCCAAGGCAGCAGCTACTCTTCCTGGGGTTTATTATGGATCCCCATTAGTTCCTGCCAAGGCAGCAGCTACTCTTCCTGGGGTTTATTATGGATCCCCATTAGTTCCTGCCAAGGCAGCAGCTACTCTTCCTGGGGTCCAAACACATTAAGGCACTTACACTTCATGTAAGTGTACCCATTAAGCCCACTTCCATATTGTTAGATCATATACAGTACCGAAGTTCTCGTCATTTAAAAAAACTATTTTCTACACTGTAGAAATATAGTGAAGACATCACAACTATGAAATAACACATATGGAATCATGTAGTAACCCAAAAAGTGTTTAACAAATCAAAATATATTTGAGATTCTTTAAAGTAGCCACCCTTTGCCTTGTTGACAGCTTTGCACACTCTTGGCATTCTCTCAACCAGCCTCATGAGGTAGTCACCTGGAATGCATTTCAATTAACAGGTGTGCCTTGTTCATTTGTGGCATTTCTTCCATTACTTTAAGACATAAAGGTCCGTCTATGTGAAACATTTTAAGAACTTTGAAAGTTTCTTTCAAGTGCAGTCGCAAAAACCATCAAGCGCTATGATGAAACTGGCTCTCATGAGGACCGCCACAGGAAAGGAAGACCCAGAGTTACCTCTGCTGCAGAGGATAAGTTCATTAGAGTTACCAGCCTAATAAATTGCTGCCCAAATAAATGCTTCACAGAGTTCAAGTAACAGACATCTCAACTGCAACTCCTCAGAGGATACTGTGTGAATCAGGCTTTCGTGGTCGAATTGCTGCAAACCACTACTAAAGAACACCAATAAGAAGAGACTTGCTTGGGCCAAGAAACACAATAAATGGGCATTAGACTGGTGGAAATCTGTCCTTTGGTCTGATGAGTCCAAATTTGAGATTTTTGGTTCCAACTGCTGTGTCTTTGTGGGACGCAGAGTATGATATCCGCATGTGTGGTTCCCACCGTGAAGCATGGAGGAGGTGGTGTGATGGTGCTTTGCTGGTGACAGTCTGATTGATTTAGAATACAAGGCACACTTAACCAGCATGGCTACCACAGCATTCTGCAGCGATACGCCATCCCATCTGGTTTGGGCTTAGTGGGACTATCATTTGTTTTTCAACAGGACAATGACCCAACACACCTCCAGGCTGTTTAAGGGCTATTTGACCAAGAAGGAGAGTGATGGAGTGCTGCATCAGATGACCTGACCTCAACCCAATTGGGATGAGTTGGACCGCAGAGTGAAGGAAAAGCAGCCAACAAGTGCTCAGCATACAGTACCAGTTAAAAGTTTGGACACACCTCATTCAAGGGTTTTTCTTTATTTTTTACTATTTTCTACATTGTAGAATAATAGTGAAGACATCAGAACTATGAAATAATACATATGGAATCATGTAGAAGCCAGAAAAGTGTTAAATCTAAATATATTTAAAACCGTCACTCTTCAAAATCTCTGGTCCCTGGTGAAACATTTTTTTTTTAAAGTAAACTTTAACTATGCAAGTCAGGTAAGAACAAATTCTTGTTTACAGTGACGACCTACCCCGGGCCAAATCCTAACCCGGACGACGCTGGGCCAATTGTGCGCCGCCCTATGGGACTCCAAATAACGTCCGGTTGTGATACCGCCTGGAATTGAACCAGGGTCTGTAGTGACGCCTCTAGCACTGAGATGCAGTGTCTTAGACCTCTGAACCAGGGTCTGTAGTGACGCCTCTAACACTGAGATGCAGTGTCTTAGACCCCTGTACCACTTGGGAGCGTAAAGCCTGGTCCTCTCCCCTCCCTTATACTGTCATGACCCTGAAGTTCAAAAAGTACATTTTTGACCCCTGAGGTCCTGGTCAGCAAGAAGACTGGCCAGGTGTGTGTGTGTGTGTGTGTGTACTGTTCTACTCCGATTGGCCATTGATCTTTATCCTCTATCAGACCAAGACTGCAGTCAATTCCTCTCGTCATTTCCCTGAAGTGTGCATTCATTCAGTAATAGGTGATCAGAATGCGCTCAACAGGTGTGGGCTGAAACCTTAACACCAAATAAAAGCCTATATTTGATGAGCTTGAGTGTGACAGGTTCCTGTCGTTGCAGATATGGGCGCTTGGCGCTGGCCAGACTGGATGAGGAAGTGAGGCTGAGTGAGAAGGAGATCACAGCTTCCCAGGACTACTGTTGGAGAGGACCTCTGGACAGGTGAGGGAGTGAGCGAGGAGATTGCCCGACGAGCGAGACATGGGGAGGGAGATGAAGAGATTGAGAGGGCGTTAACCCTGTGGCGATAACCCAGATGACTACTTCCAGTGCTGGTGCTAAGCCGCTGCTAACCCGGTGCTAACCCTATATTAACAGGTTCCTGCAGCGTGTGTCAGGGTGGAGGTACCGGACTCATGGAGAACCACTTCCAGACAGAGGCCTTCAACCTGGATAAAGTGTTGGATGACTTTGAACAGAAGCAAAGTGAGTCAATTAACAGATTTAACCAATTCATCAATCAATCCATCAACCCACCAATCAGATTCGCACTTACTATGCTGTGGTCTGATTCTCTACCCTTCTCTCTATGTATGTTTAAGCAAAGCAGAGGAAATTTGTTTGTTTTAGGCAGCTCAATTCTGATCTTTAGGGCGGTGTTTACACAGGCAGCTCAATTCTGATCTTTAGGGCGGTGTTTACACAGGCAGCCCAATTCTGATTCTAGGGCTGTGTTTACACAGGCAGTCCAATTCTGATTCTAGGGCTGTGTTTACACAGGCAGTCCAATTCTGATTCTAGGGCTGTGTTTACACAGGCAGCCCAATTATGATCTTTTTCCACTAATTGGTCTTTTGACCCATTGGACCAGCGCTTTTGCCAATAATTGGGAAAAATATCAGAATTGGGCTGTCTGTGTAAACATCGCCCTAGATCAGAATTGGGCTGCCTGTGTAAACATCGCCCTAGATCAGAATTGGGCTGCCTGTTTAAACACATCGTTGGTGTGTTAAGGCAGAGTATAAGAGTGTTTTGTAAGACACACCGAGAGGGAACACAGGCTATTGAATAGATAATTAGTGCCTCATGTATTTGGTTGAGGGTTGTGCGTGTGTGTGTGTGTGTGTGTGTGTGTGACATTCACATTGTACGTTTTGAAAATGTTGTGGAGACGGACAGGACTTCCATAGTCAACGTACACGGTGTCTGTAGGACAGTTCAGTGTGTGTGTGTCTATCTAAGGCTAGTGCAGAGATCAGCAGTGTAAGGTTGGAGCCATGCTGTGTTGAGGCTGGGTCTGTGATGATGAGAGATTGGGTTTCCTCCCCATTTGTTCCTTAAAGGTGACATGAATTATCTCACACACACAGTCGCTCGGTTGGTTGTGTGTGTGTGTGCCTGTCATGTCACGGTACAGAGAGCTCTGTGTGTGTTCAGGCTGTGAGTGATTATCTGGGAGTCCTCTGCCAGATCCAGCTTGGCAGATTAACTGTGTGTAGTGTGTAGTGTGTGTGTGTTCAGGAATGTGGACTCCTCCCAACATTCCAGGCAGTATTCAAGTGTCAGGGAGAAATTGGGAGGAGAGGAAAGAGAGGGGAGGATGAGCAAAATTAGTCCATTTTCATCCCACCACCCTCCCATTACATTACATCCCACCACCCTCCCATTACATCCCACCTCCCTCCCATTACATTACATCCCACCACCCTCCCATTACATTACATCCCACCTCCCTCCCATTACATTACATCCCACCACCCTCCCATTACATCCCACCACCCTCCCATTACATTACATCCCACCTCCCTCCCATTACATTACATCCCACCTCCCTCCCATTACATTACATCCCACCTCCCTCCCATTACATTACATCCCACCACCCTCCCATTACATTACATCCCACCACCCTCCCATTACATTACATCCCACCACCCTCCCATTACATTACATCCCACCACCCTCCCATTACATTACATCCCACCACCCTCCCATTACATTACATCCCACCACCCTCCCATTACATTACATCCCACCACCCTCCCATTACATTACATCCCACCACCCTCCCATTACATTACATCCCACCACCCTCCCATTACATTACATCCCACCACCCTCCCATTACATTACATCCCACCACCCTCCCATTACATTACATCCCACCTCCCTCCCATTACATTACATCCCATCACCCTCCCATTACATTACATCCCATCACCCTCCCATTACATTACATCCCATCACCCTCCCATTACATTACATCCCACCACCCTCCCATTACATTACATCCCACCACCCTCCCATTACATTACATCCCACCACCCTCCCATTACATTACATCCCACCACCCTCCCATTACATTACATCCCACCACCCTCCCATTACATTACATCCCACCACCCTCCCATTACATTACATCCCACCTCCCTCCGATTACATTACATCCCACCTCCCTCCCATTACATTACATCCCACCTCCCTCCCATTACATTACATCCCACCTCCCATTCCAGCCTCGTTACTTCATTTCACCTTTCAGTAACAGTTTGTATTTGGTGGTTTAGTATTACATCCCTCTTTCCTGTTGTCTCTGGTAATGCCCTTCCCTCTTTCCTGTTGTCTCTGGTAATGCCCTTCCCTCTTTCCTGTTGTCTCTGGTAATGCTCTTTCCTGTTGTCTCTGGTAATGCTCTTTCCTGTTGTCTCTGGTAATGCTCTTTCCTGTTGTCTCTGGTAATGCTTTTTCCTGTTGTCTCTGGTAATGCTCTTTCCTGTTGTCTCTGGTAATGCTCTTTCCTGTTGTCTCTGGTAATGGCCTTACCTCTTTCCTGTTTGATATCTCATGGACTCTTCTATTTCCTGTCCAGTGTTTCATTTTCCTCTCCCTCCCCAGATGAGACCGACAGTCCCAGTCTGTCTGATAAGTGGATTCAGATCCTGGCCCCTCCTGCCCACCTACTATCTCCGAACCGTGCCCTGGCTTTGACCCCAGACCTCGGCCCCCTCCCCTTAAAGACCCCCCTGCCCCCTGACCCGTCATCCAGCAACCCCCAGGGGACCAACGCTAAATGCCACCCCACCGCCGAGCCCCCACCCTGGGGAGAACTACCAGACTGCCGTGCAGACGTGCGGAGCCCTTCGCTCCCCCAGCCCAACATCGGCAAGCTGGTTGGGGGTGAGGGCTCGTCGGCCTCTAGCCCCCCTCCGTACCACCACCACTCCTCTATCAGCCCCTCTAGTCCAGCCAGCCCTGCTCTCAACGGGCTCGGTGAAGATCCCTGCAAGGGGAACCAGACATCCCCTTTAGACCACCACCAGCCCCCCACACCCTCAGACCCACGTACTGGTGCCCCTGTGGGGGAGAGGGGTGACGGAAGCTCCCACGTTAGTCACACACACTTGACCATTGAGGAGAGGCTGGGAGGGGTTGAGGCGATAGCAGAGAAGTTTAACTCCAAGCCAGAGACCGAGAGACCTGGCGCTTGGCCTCCTATTCAGGACAGTGGTAGGGAGGAGGCTGGACTGGCTGGGGTACAGTCACATGAGGAAGGAATCCCTAAGAGGGAAAGTCATGGAAATACTGTTAAAAATGGATTGATGGAGGGACCGACAGAGCGGAAGGAGTGTAGGAATTCCTCTCAGAAGCAGACGAGGTTGATAGGAGAAATGGAGAAGGAGAGCAGGGGAGGTCAGGATGGAGAGATGGTTCTTACCAGCGGCATGGCTACTGAGGACCGAGGGAGCAGGGAGGAGGAAGAGGAGGACCGAGGGAGCAGGGAGGAGGGCCAGTCTCTCCCCCCTCACTCCAAGGAGGACTCCGTAAAAGAGGAGAAGGAGATGGAGGAGAGCAACCTAGAGAACGGAGGAGGAGATAGCAGTGTTGCCTCCATACTGAACACTCGTCTGCAGCTGGTAAGTGTTCCGTTCGGTGGAGCACGGCCCAAACAACCGGTCACTCTCAAACTCCAGATCCCCTGGCCGCTATCCGGACAGGACCAGAACCAACTATCACCTACCGTTAACACCACCACCACCGTCTGCAAGAACAAGAACTTTGAGAACCGTGCCGGTGACATAACCATGGATACTGGAAACGTCGTTGCCGGGGGTGACCCTGGTGGTTGTGTCGAGGTTGTTAACGGGGAGTTGCTAAACGGGTCGTCATCGTTGGGCCTGGTGCTGGAGTCCGAGAGCAGCCCGGACAATGACCTCCAGGCTGGGTGTCACCACCAGGGTGCTCTGCCCAGGAAACAGCTCTCCTCCCTGGGGGATGTGGCCCCCGTGTGGGTCCCTGACTCCAAGGCACCAGTCTGTATGAAGTGTGAGATCCGCTTCACCTTCACCAAGAGGAGGCATCACTGCAGGGCCTGCGGAAAGGTGGGTGCAAAGTCTATTATATATTGAACCTTTATTTTATCCGGGAGTCAATGCTGAGACCAAGATCTCTTTTCCAGGTGAGCCCTGTTTAACACAACAATACACATTCATATACACATCAAAATACACGTTGGTTTACAGGAAAAGTAGACCCCAATCATAAACAGACACATTCTTCAGTATCAAGGTCTCCTAACGTTTTGTCTGAAATGCCTCCCAATTTTGGAGTGCTTGGGAGATCATTCCACACGTGAGGAGGTGCAGAAACACTAACTCAGTGGAGAACCTAACTCAGTGGAGATTAAAGGGACCTCCAGAGTTAGTCATCCCTGTGGGTCTGATGACTCGTATGTCTATAATTTTAACAATGAAGTAAAGTATGGTGGAAGTTTGCACAAGAGGGCTTTATAAACAAAAAGAGAGCAGTGCATTGATCTATGAGACTTGAGGGCCAGCCTACTTTCTGATACAGAATGTAGTGATGTGTACTGAACCCGTCTCCCGTAATAAAGTGTAGGGCACTATGGTAAACAATACAGGAGCAGCGCCGTTCTCTCGTCGACTGTGGCTCTCGTCGACTGTGGCTCTCGTCGACTGTGGCTCTCGTCGACTGTGGCTCTCGTCGACTGTGGCTCTCGTCGACTGTGGCTCTCGTCGACTGTGGCTCTCGTCGACTGTGGCTCGGTTCTCTCGTCGACCGTGGCTCGGTTCTCTGGTCGACCGTGGCTCGGTTCTCTGGTCGACCGTGGCTCGGTTCTCTGGTCGACCGTGGCTCGGTTCTCTGGTCGACCGTGGCTCGGTTCTCTGGTCGACCGTGGCTCGGTTCTCTCGTCGACCGTGGCTCGGTTCTCTCGTCGACGGTGGCTCGGTTCTCTCGTCGACGGTGGCTCGGTTCTCTCGTCGACGGTGGCTCGGTTCTCTCGTCGACGGTGGCTCGGTTCTCTCGTCGACCGTGGCTCGGTTCTCTCGTCGACTGTGGCTCGGTTCTCTCGTCGACTGTGGCTCGGTTCTCTCGTCGACTGTGGCTCGGTTCTCTCGTCGACTGTGGATCGGTTCTCTCGTCGACTGTACCACTATAGTCTAAAGCCAGAAGGAATGTCGACTGAATGGTTTGTTTTCTGATATTTAACTAAGTTACTTATTCCTATTAAATAAACCCATTTGAATTGTTGAAGCTGAGCTGGGTTGTTCTAGGATAGCTGGGACAGGTCTGGACTGTTGTGGACAAACACTATCTCAATTTCCCCAGGTCACACACGCTCCCTCCCCCTCCCTCAGCGGGAAGGGAAAGCTGTGAGATTTCATTACAAATGTGTGTCTGAACGGTGTGTGGATGAATTCAGTGTATGAGCTGAGTTGGGGTAGAAGCTGAGTTGGGGTAGAAGCTGAGTTGGGGTAGAAGCCAGGCTGGAGAGGAGGATGCTTCGCTTTTAAGGTACAGTGGAGGTCGTGACCCGATCTCTCGCATGGAGACACGAGATTCTCGCACTCCGGAGCAGGGTTAGGGGGTCAAATCAGGAAGTACACTGAAATTCCATTTGCAATTCTCTTCAATGCGTCTCCAGGTGTAATATATAGTGTGTGTGTCTCTCTCCAGGTGTAATATAATTGTGTGTGTCTCTCTCTAGGTGTAATATAATTGTGTGTGTCTCTCTCCAGGTGTAATATAATTGTGTGTGTCTCTCTCTAGGTGTAATATAATTGTGTGTATCTCTCTCTAGGTGTAATATAATTGTGTGTGTGTGTCTCTCTCTAGGTGTAATATAATTGTGTGTGTGTGTGTCTCTCTCTCTCTCTCTCCAGGTGTTCTGTGCTGCCTGCTGCAGCCTGAGGAGCAGACTGATTTACATGGACAGGAAGGAGGCCAGAGTCTGTATCACCTGTCACTCTGCCCTACTGAGTGGTGAGTCACTATTACTACAGATCTAGGATCAGCTTACTACATCCCATTCCTAACCTGAATCATGAGATACTGACTTAACAACAGGTCTAGGATCAGCTAACTCCATCCCATTCCTGACCTGATCCAATAGGATGTTAACACAATACTGATCCCAGATCTGCGTCTAGAATCCACTTCATCTCTACGTCCTACTTCAATATCTTTGCAGTCACTTTGGTTTGGTCTAATTACATTTTTAGGTAAAACTCTTGGCCCTAGTTGTAAGGTGTGGAAAAACTCCTGGCCCTAGTTAGTTTACTACTTAACTTCCTGTCAGTTAAATTCCAATACATATCCTAATCATAAATAGCTCAACTCAAATTGGGGTTTAATTGAATCGTGTATTTCACTATATCAATCTTCATTCAATATCGCACTATATCAGTTAGATATATAGATATATAGATCTATATATCCATATCTATATATCCATATATATATATCCATATCTATATATCCATATCTATATATCCATATCTATATATCCATATCTATATATCCATATATATATATCCATATCTATATATCCATATATATATATCCATATCTATATATCCATATATATATATCCATATCTATATATCCATATATATATATCCATATCTATATATCCATATCTATATATCCATATATATATATCCATATCTATATATCCATATATATATATCCATATATATATATCCATATCTATATATCCATATCTATATATCCATATCTATATATCCATATCTATATATCCATATCTATATATCCATATCTATATATCCATATCTATATATCCATCTATATATATCTATATATCCATATATCCATCTATCTATATATATATCTATATATCCATCTATATATATCTATATCTATATATCCATCTATATATATCTATATATCCATATATATATATCCATATCTATATATCCATCTATATATATCTATATATCTATATATCCATCTATCTATATATATATCTATATATCCATCTATATATATCTATATATCCATCTATCTATATATATATCTATATATCTATATATCCATCTATATATATCTATATATCCATCTATATATATCTATATATCCATCTATCTATATATATCTATATATCCATCTATCTATATATATATCTATATATCCATCTATATCTATATATCTATATATCTATATATCCATCTATATCTATATATCTATATATCTATATATCCATCTATATCTATATATCCATCTATCTATATATATATCTATCTATATATATATATATATATATATATCCATATATATATCCATCTATATATATCCATCTATATATATCCATCTATATATATCCATCTATATATATCCATATATATATCCATATATATATCCATCTATATATATCCATCTATATATATCCATCTATATATATCCATCTATATATATCCATCTATATATATATATATCCATCCATATATCCATATATTGATCCTATATCTCACTATATCAGTACTGAATCTATATATATATAATATATATCCTTATACTGATCCTATATCTCACAATATCAATATAGATCCTACATCCCCCTGTATTGATTCTGCCTCCGTACATTGATCCTATATCTCGATTGATCCTATATTGATCTTGATCCTTTTATCGCTCTATATTGATTTTATATATATATATATATATATATTTATATTTCTCCCTGTATATATCTCTCCCTGTATATATCTTGGTCCTATATTGATCCTATATCGCCGTCTCCATTTTCCCTCAGCTCATTCGTGGGGGGGTATGTGTGGTGGGTCTAACCAGAGCCCTAACCCCAACAACCCAGCAGAGTACTGCAGTACCATCCCACCTCTGCAGCAGATCCGCTCAGAGGGTAATAACCTCCTCCACCCCCCACCTGAACAGGTCCCTGGTGTTTATTAGGCACCAAAACGGGGGGAAAACAACTGACTGGAACAGGGAGGGAGAACCTGACTTTACCCAATAAGATATGTTCCGTTGCAAAAACGTTTTGCTGTGGTGTGCACTAATGAATACGACCCTGTATAACCTCTCCCATAGAACATCTGGCACATCTTTCTGTTTCCTTTCCTCTTAATGACCTCTTCTCCTTTCTCACATATAGGACTAGTTTTCATTCTAGTTGCTTTCTTTTTGATAATAGTTTTGTTTTCTGTAACCTGTGTGTGTGTCACAGGGTCCACAGGTTTCCACCCGCGGGAGCGGAGGAGGGTGCGGTTTGCAGATGGAATCCTGCCCAATGGGGAAGCAGCGGAATCACCCAAGCTCCCTGCTACCAGCCCCGCCCCCTCGCAAACATTGGCCGTCTCACAGTGTTCCAACAAATCCTTCACTTCTGATTTGCGAGAGGTACAGTTGGCACCGAAGGTCAGAAGATCACATCTTACAGTTTGTTAAAGAGGAATTTAAAGCAAAAGTCTAGCATCTACTGTTTTATAATTGATATTCTGAGGTTGGTTTAGAGTCCTGCTTGTCAGGTGCTGGGTGAGCAATGCCTGACTGACTAGGAGGAAACACGCCTGGACAAGTTGAGCCTGGATCGACCTTAGCATTTTCTAGAATGAAACGCCTTTTCTCATACAGACGGTTTCCAGTGTAACCAGAAGAATGTCGTTTAGTTGTTGACGTTTGTCCTGACTCGGCATGCCTGGTAGAGTAGCAGCAGGTTAGGAGGTGACTCACCACTTTCTGTCTCTACTGATCTGGCTCATCCAATGGCTGTAACTTATAACACACACACCGCTCTGAATTGTTCAACGGGAATATGAAGGGTTGTCTGCCAATTACAAATTTAATCAGCCTCCTACAATTCTCCACACCTGTTTTTCTGTACTTAAACCCTCTCCTCCTCCCTCCAGGCGTTGTCCCCTGCCCCTGCGTCCACCGTGGGAAGCCCTGTAGGCAGCTCCATCAGTCTAATTCCGGAGGACGGACTTCCTCCCATCCTCATCTCAACCGGAGTTAAAGGAGGTGTGAGGGGACACAGCACAGGTGCTTAACCCCCCCATCCTCACTGTCGATCGCGCCTTAACCCCCCCGTCCTCACTGTCGATTGCGCCTTAACCCCCCCGCCCTCACTGTCGATCGCGCCTTAACCCCCCCGCCCTCACTGTCGATCGCGCCTTAACCCCCCCGCCCTCACTGTCGATCGCGCCTTAACCCCCCCATCCTCTGTCGATCGCGCCTTAACCCCCATCCTCTCTGTCGATCGCGCCTCAACCCCCTCTCCTCACTGTCGATCGCTCCTTAACCCCCCCATCCTCACTGTCGATCGCGCCTTAACCCCCATCCTCACTGTCGATCGCGCCTCAACCCCCCCATCCTCTCTGTCGATCGCGCCTCAACCCCCCATCCTCTCTGTCGATCGCGTCTCAACCCCCATCCTCTCTGTCGATCGCGTCTCAACCCCCATCCTCTCTGTCGATCGCGTCTCAACCCCCCATCCTCTCTGTCGATCGCGTCTCAACCCCCCATCCTCTCTGTCGATCGCGTCTCAACCCCCCATCCTCTCTGTCGATCGCGTCTCAACCCCCCATCCTCTCTGTCGATCGCGTCTCAACCCCCCCATCCTCTCTGTCGATCGCGTCTCAACCCCCCCATCCTCTCTGTCGATCGCGTCTCAACCCCCCATCCTCTGTCGATCGCGTCTTAACCCCCCCATCCTCTCTGTCGATCGCGCCTCAACCCCCTCTCCTCACTGTCGATCGCTCCTTAACCCCCCCATCCTCACTGTCGATCGCGTCTTAACCCCCCCCATCCTCACTGTCGATCGCGTCTTAACCCCCCCATCCTCACTGTCGATCGCGTCTTAACCCCCCCATCCTCACTGTCGATCGCGTCTTAACCCCCCCATCCTCACTGTCGATCGCGCCTTAACCCCCCCCCATCCTCACTGTCGATCGCGCCTTAACCCCCCCATCCTCTGTCGATCGCGCCTTAACCCCCATCCTCACTGTCGATCGCGCCTTAACCCCCATCCTCACTGTCGATCGCGCCTCAACCCCCCATCCTCTGTCGATCGCGTCTCAACCCCCCCATCCTCTGTCGATCGCGTCTCAAGCCCCCCATCCTCTGTCGATCGCGCCTCAACCCCCATCCTCTCTGTCGATCGCGTCTCAACCCCCCATCCTCTGTCGATCGCGCCTCAACCCCCCATCCTCTGTCGATCGCGTCTCAACCCCCCCATCCTCTGTCGATCGCGTCTCAACCCCCCCATCCTCTGTCGATCGCGTCTCAACCCCCCCATCCTCTGTCGATCGCGTCTCAACCCCCCCATCCTCTGTCGATCGCGTCTCAACCCCCCCATCCTCTCTGTCGATCGCGCCTTAACCCCCATCCTCACTGTCGATCGCTCCTTAACCCCCATCCTCACTGTCGATCGCGCCTCAAGCCCCCCATCCTCTGTCGATCGCGCCTCAACCCCATCCTCTCTGTCGATCGCGCCTCAACCCCCATCCTCTCTGTCGATCGCGTCTCAACCCCCCATCCTCTGTCGATCGCGCCTCAATCCCCCATCCTCTCTGTCGATCGCGCCTCAATCCCCCATCCTCTCTGTCGATCGCGCCTCAACCCCCCCATCCTCTCTGTCGATCGCGTCTCAACCCCCCCATCCTCTCTGTCGATCGCGCCTCAACCCCCCCATCCTCTCTGTCGATCGCGCCTTAACCCCCATCCTCACTGTCGATCGCGCCTTAACCCCCATCCTCACTGTCGATCGCGCCTCAAGCCCCCCATCCTCTGTCGATTGCGCCTCAACCCCTCATCCTCTGTCGATCGCGTCTCAACCCCCATCCTCTCTGTCGATCGCGCCTCAATCCCCCATCCTCTCTGTCGATCGCGCCTCAACCCCCCATCCTCTCTGTCGATCGCGTCTCAACCCCCCCATCCTCTCTGTCGATCGCGTCTCAACCCCCCCCATCCTCTCTGTCGATCGCGTCTCAACCCCCCCCCATCCTCGCTGTCGATCGCGTCTCAACCCCCCCCATCCTCGCTGTCGATCGCGTCTCAACCCCCCGTCCTCGCTGTCGACCGCGCCCCCCCCCCCCCCCCGTCTTCACTGTCGACCGCGCCCCCCCAGCCTCACTGTCGACCGCGCCCCCCCCCAGCCTCACTGTCGACCGCGCCCCCCCATCCTCACTGAATGGGGATAGGAACCTAGTGTGTTGTTTCTCCACCAGCATCACCACCCTCAGACTATGCGGTGGAGGAGCGTCCCTCAGAGATGGTTCTGATACAGCAGCTGGAGGAGGGAGGTCCTGACCCCTTGGTGTTTGTGCTCAACGCTAACCTGCTGGCCATGGTCAAACTGGTCAACTGTGAGTGTCTCCATAACTCCTTCCAGCTCCAACTAGCTACACAGGTATCGTTTCATACACTGTAGATGTCATAATGCCAGTTTATTCTGACATCACTGATGATCTTGTCTGGTTTGTTTTTCCTCACACTAGTAGAGAGGTACATATATAATTGAGAGAATATATTTAACCCCCCCAATATCATCCCACAGTACTATCACTCATTACCTAAATCACATTTTGCGTTCTATTGTAGAATTATCTTGTTTTCTAACCTTCTCTTGGCTCTCCCTTCCTGTAGACGTAAACAGGAAGTGTTGGTATGTGACCAGTAAGGGGATGCATGCAGTGGGCCAGGCTGAGGTGGTGGTGCTGCTGCAGTGTCTACCTGACGAGAAGAGCATCCCCAAAGACCTCTTCAGCCACTTTGTACAGCTCTACCAGGAGGCCCTCACAGGTTAGTTTAACCTACCTCCACCAGGAGGCCCTCACAGGTTAGTTTAACCTACCTCCACCAGGAGGCCCTCACAGGTTAGTTTAACCTACCTCCACCAGGAGGCCCTCACAGGTTAGTTTAACCTACCTCCACCAGGAGGCCCTCACAGGTTAGTTTAACCTACCTCCACCAGGAGGCCCTCACAGGTTAGTTTAACTTACCTCCACCAGGAGGCCCTCACAGGTTAGTTTAACCTACCTCCACCAGGAGGCCCTCACAGGTTAGTTTAACCTACCTCCACCAGGAGGCCCTCACAGGTTAGTTTAACCTACCTCCACCAGGAGGCCCTCACAGGTTAGTTTAACCTACCTCCACCAGGAGGCCCTCACAGGTTAGTTTAACGTACCTCCACCAGGAGGCCCTCACAGGTTAGTTTAACACCTACTCATTCAAGGGTTTTTCTTTGTTTTTACTATTTTCTACATTGTAGAATAATAGTTTAGACATCAACACTATGAAATAACACATATGGAATCATGTACTAACCAAAATGGTGTAAAACAAATCTAAATATATTTGAGATTGTTCAAAGTAGTCACCCTTTGCCTTGATGACAGCTTTGCACACTTGCATTCTCTCAACCAGCTTCACCTGGAATGCTTTTCCAACACTCTTGAAGGAGTTCCCACATATGCTGAGCACTTGTTGGCTGCTTTTCCTTCACTTGCGGCCCAACTCATCCCCAAACCATCTCAATTGGGTTGATGTTGGGTGATTGTGGAGGCCAGGTCACCTGATGCAGCACTCCATCACTCTCCTTCTTGGTCAAATAGCCTCTTACATGCTGACCAGACCGGACACGTCGCGTGCGCGAGCGTTGCAAAATAAATTTAGAAATCCATGTTATTTATTACACCCACACCGCTCGCGCCAATGAGCGTCTGCGTTGCAAAGGGCTAAAATAGAAATCAGTTCTATTTCTGACGCAGATCGTGCTGCAAGTCCGGCCTCTTCCATCTCCTCATTGGTTTATAGAAGCAGGTACCCACGTGCCATCTCCTCATTGGTTATACCCATGTGGGTGACTGAAAGACGAACTGTTTCGCCGGTAGTCGTGGTAATACAATGAAAGGAGGAAGGAGGAGAGATGACTAGAAACGATTCGTTTGGCCGTTTTATGTGTGGATTAATTGTCGGAGTAGAGGTCCTTGTTTATTTCAGGTAAAATAACAATTCAATGTTAATATCCCAGGATCCCAGCAAGCTAGCTAAATTGGACAAATTAACCTTAGCTAGCAAGTGCAAGCTAACTAGCTAAATTGCCATACATGTTTAATGATTTTTGACCTGTCCCCAAATTAATGTCATTGGTTCAGAGTTTGTTTTGATATTTTAACCTGTGTGTCATGATCGCGTTTGGTGTGGGGGGGCAAAATAAATGTATGCACGATGGCGCACGCGCAGCCGGTTTGGGTTCCGTGTTACACAGCCTGGAGGTGTGTTGGGTCATTGTCCTGTTGAAAAACAAATGATAGTCCCACTAAGCCCAAACCAGATGGGATGGTGTATCACTGCAGAATGCTGTGGTAGCCATTCTGGTTAAGTGTGGCTTGAATTCTAAATAAATCACAGACAGTGTCATCAGCCCCACACCATCACACCCCCACACCATCACACCACCTCCTCCATGCTTCACGGTGGGAACCACACATGCGGAGATCATCAGTTCACACATGCGGTGTGCATCTCACAAAGACACGGCGGTTGGAACCAAAAATCTCCAATTTGGACTCCAGACCAAAGGACAGATTTCCACCAGTCGAATGTCCATTGCTCATGTTTCTTGGCCCAAGCAAGTCTCTTCTTATTTTTGGTGTCCTTTAGTAGTGGTTTCTTTGCAGCAATTCAACCATGAAGGCCTGATTCACACAGTCTCCTCTGAATAGTTGATGTTGAAATGTCTGTTACTTGATCTCTGTGAAGCATTTATTTGGGCTGCAATTTCTGAGGCTGGTAACTCCTAATGAACTTATCCTCTGCAGCAGAGGTAACTCTGGGTCTTCCTTTCCTGTGGCGGTCCTCATGAGAGCCAGTTTCATCATAGCACTTGATGGTTTTTGAAGAAACTTTCAAAGTTCTAGAAATGTTCAGGCTTGACTGACCTTCATGTCTTAAAGTAATGGACTGTTTCCCTTTGCTTACTTGAACTTTTCTTGCCATAATATGGACTTGGTCTTTTAACAAATAGGGATATCTTCTGTCCCTACCTTGTCACAACACAACTGATTGGCTCAAACGCATTAAGAAGGAAGGAAATTCCACAAATTAACTTAACAAGTGTGGTGGTTCATTTCTTTACTGTGAAATGAGGAGAGACAAACTTATCACGCAAGTCAGAGTCAGAGAAAACTAAATCTTTATTCACTTACGATAATGATGGCTGGTCGACGAATCACCCTCAGATGATTCGTTGAGAGCCCCGAGACAAAAGTACAAAGGTCTTTTAGAGCAAAGATACACCCCCTTCAGTCTACATGACAAACAACAGATGTATGGAATGAGTCACAATGTTAAGATTTTGTATGAAATATAATTCACAGCAGACAGTACCTGCTGTAAAAATCGTTATCTTTGTGTAGAGACCAAGGTCTGGCCCTGGGGTCATCTTTTCCTTGGTACCATATAGAACAGAAACATTCACTCATGCTCTGGAATACGGTCTCTTTAGGTTTTATCACACAAAAGACATCAGAAATATCCTGTCAGTGTTCTCCCAGAGGCCCATCCTCGGTAGAGTTCACACAGATGAGCGTTCTAACAACCCCTTACTCTGTTGCATAAAACAACCATTTGATGCAATAAAAGCATTATAACATCATCTTGTAATTGCCACCATACAAGGTGCACCTGTTAATTGAAATGCATTCCAGGTGACTACCTCATGAAGCTGGTTGAGAGAATGAAAATGGTGTGCAAAGCTGTCAAGGGAAAGGATGGCTTTTTGAAAAATCTCAAATATATTTGTATTTTAACACTTTTTTTTGGTTACTACATGATTCCATACGTGTTATTTCATAGTTGTGATGTCTTCACTATTATTCTACAATGTAGAAAATAGTCTAAATAAATAAAAACCCTTGAATGAGTAAGTGTTCTAAAACGTACTATGACTGGTACTGTATATACAGCTCTACTGGAGTGGTTGAGATGGATTTGTACATCAAGTGACTAGTGGTAGGAGATTAAAATGTTGTGTTTTTTGAAAACTTTTATTTAGCTAAACTCAGTTAAGAACACATTCTTATTCATGACTGCCTACCCCGGTCAAACCCTTCCCTAACCCTAACCCTTCCCTAACTCCAGCAGGTATATCTCTCTAGTCACCCCCAAAACCAATTATTTCTTTGGCCGCCTCTCTTTCCAGTTCTCTGCTGCCAATGACTGGAACGAACTACAAACATCTCTGAAACTGGAAACACTTATCTCCCTCACTAGCTTTAAGCACCAACTGTCAGAGCAGCTCACAGATTACTGCACCTGTACATAGCCCACCTATAATTTAGCCCAAACAACTACCTCTTTCCCAACTGTATTTAATTAATTTATTTATTTTGCTCCTTTGCACCCCATTATTTTTATTTCTGCTTTGCACATTCTTCCATTGCAAAACTACCATTCCAGTGTTTTACTTGCTATATTGTATTTACCTTGCCACCAAGGCCTTTTTTTGCCTTTACCTCCCTTCTCACCTCATTTGCTCACATTGTATATAGACTTGTTTATACTGTATTATTGACTGTATGTTTGTTTTACTCCATGTGTAACTCTGTCGTTGTATCTGTCGAACTGCTTTGCTTTATCTTGGCCAGGTCGCAATTGTAAATGAGAACTTGTTCTCAACTTGCCTACCTGGTTAAATAAAGGTAAAATAAATAAATAAAAAACCCGGACGACGCTGGGCCAATTGTGCACTGCCCCATGGGACTCCCGATTATGTCCGGTTGTGATACAGCCCGTGATCGAACCCGAGTCTGTAGTGACGTCGTTAGCACTGCGGCGCAGTGCCTTAGACCGCTGCGCCACTCATATAAACAGGGCTGAAAAGTAGCTGGTAGGTGGATATGCAGTGGCTGGTGGGTGGATATGCAGTGGCTGGTGGGTGGATATGCAGTGGCTGGTGGGTGGATATGCAGTGGCTGGTGGGTGGATATGCAGTGGCTGGTGGGTGGATGTGCAGGTAAAATGTCCTCTTTATTGCCTGCTGCTGTAGTGATGGTGAGGCTCGACCTCGTCACTAAATGTAGGTCAAACATTTAGTGTCCTGTTTTCAGGCTCGCTGAGGCGAACTCCCTCCAGGCCAGATAGGTCAGGTGTCCTGTAGTGTCATGCCAAGGTTCCCTGACTGCGTCCGTGTTGGCGCCCCCGTTCCCCGTGTTGGCGCCCCCGTTCCCCGTGTTGGCGCCCCCCGTTCCCCGTGTTGGCGCCCCCCCGTTCCCCGTGTTGGCGCCCCCCCGTTCCCCGTGTTGGCGCCCCCCGTTCCCCGTGTTGGCACCCCCGTTCCCCGTGTTGGCGCCCCCCGTTCCCCGTGTTGGCGCCCCCCGTTCCCCGTGTTGGCGCCCCCCGTTCCCCGTGTTGGCGCCCCCCGTGTTGGCGGCCCCCGTTCCCCGTGTTGGCGCCCCCCGTTCCCCGTGTTGGCGCCCCCCGTTCCCCGTGTTGGCGCCCCCCGTTCCCCGTGTTGGCGCCCCCCGTTCCCCGTGTTGGCGCCCCCCGTTCCCCGTGTTGGCGCCCCCCGTGTTGGCGCCCCCCGTTCCCCGTGTTGGCGTTCCCCGTGTTGGCGCCCCCCGTTCCCCGTGTTGGCGCCCCCCGTTGGCGCCCCCCGTTCCCCGTGTTGGCGCCCCCCGTTCCCCGTGTTGCAAATCTAAGGTGGCACGTGCCCTTGTGCCCCCCCTAGGGGCATGACGCCTCTGGGAGTGTCTAGTGCCCCCCCTAGGGGCATGATGCCTCTGGGAGTGTCTAGTGCCCCCCCTAGGGGCATGATGCCTCTGGGAGTGTCTAGTGCCCCCCCTAGGGGCATGACGCCTGGGAGTGTCTAGTGCCCCCCCTAGGGGCATGACGCCTGGGAGTGTCTAGTGCCCCCCCTAGGGGCATGACGCCTGGGAGTGTCTAGTGCCCCCCCCCCCCAAGGGCATGACGCTTGGGAGTGTCTAGTGCCCCCCCCCAGGGGGCATGACGCCTCTGGGAGTGTCTAGTGCCCCCCCCCCTAAGGGCATGACGCCTGGGAGTGTCTAGTGCCCCCCCCCCCAGGGGCATGACGCCTGGGAGTGTCTAGTGCCCCCTCCCTAGGGGCATGACGCCTGGGAGTGTCTAGTGCCCCCCCCCAGGGGCATGACGCCTCTGGGAGTGTCTAGTGCCCCCCCCCCAGGGGGCATGACGCCTCTGGGAGTCCCTTGTGCCTTAATTACAACAGTTCTAGTGTTGTGTATGATCAAAAGCAGGGCTGTCCAACCCTGTTCCTGGAGAGAGACCCTCCAACACTGTTCCTGGAGAGAGACCCTCCAACCCTGTTCCTGGAGAGACCCTCCAACACTTCATGGAGAGAGACCCTCCTGTAGGTTTTAACTCCAACCCTGTTCCTGGAGAGAGACCCTCCTGTAGGTTTTAACTCCAACCCTGTTCCTGGAGAGAGACCCTCCAACACTGTTCCTGGAGAGAGACCCTCCAACACTGTTCCTGGAGAGAGACCCTCCAACACTTCATGGAGAGAGACCCTCCTGTAGGTTTTAACTCCAACCCTGTTCCTGGAGAGAGACCCTCCTGTAGGTTTTAACTCCAACCCTGTTCCTGGAGAGAGACCCTCCAACACTGTTCCTGGAGAGAGACCCTCCAACACTTCATGGAGAGAGACCCTCCAACACTGTTCCTGGAGAGAGACCCTCCAACACTTCATGGAGAGAGACCCTCCAACCCTGTTCCTGGAGAGAGACCCTCCAACCCTGTTCATGGAGAGAGACCCTCCAACCCTGTTCCTGGAGAGAGACCCTCCAACACTGTTCCTGGAGAGAGACCCTCCAACCCTGTTCCTGGAGAGAGACCCTCCAACCCTGTTCCTGGAGAGAGACCCTCCAACCCTGTTCCTGGAGAGAGACCCTCCAACCCTGTTCATGGAGAGAGACCCTCCAACCCTGTTCCTGGAGAGAGACCCTCCAACACTGTTCCTGGAGAGAGACCCTCCAACCCTGTTCCTGGAGAGAGACCCTCCAACACTGTTCCTGGAGAGAGACCCTCCAACCCTGTTCCTGGAGAGAGACCCTCCAACCCTGTTCATGGAGAGAGACCCTCCAACCCTGTTCCTGGAGAGAGACCCTCCAACCCTGTTCATGGAGAGAGACCCTCCAACCCTGTTCCTGGAGAGAGACCCTCCAACCCTGTTCCTGGAGAGAGACCCTCCAACCCTGTTCCTGGAGAGAGACCCTCCAACCCTGTTCCTGGAGAGAGACCCTCCAACCCTGTTCCTGGAGAGAGACCCTCCAACCCTGTTCCTGGAGAGAGACCCTCCAACCCTGTTCCTGGAGAGAGACCCTCCAACCCTGTTCCTGGAGAGAGACCCTCCAACCCTGTTCCTGGAGAGAGACCCTCCAACCCTGTTCCTGGAGAGAGACCCTCCAACCCTGTTCATGGAGAGAGACCCTCCAACCCTGTTCATGGAGAGAGACCCTCCAACCCTGTTCCTGGAGAGAGACCCTCCAACCCTGTTCCTGGAGAGAGACCCTCCAACACTGTTCATGGAGAGAGACCCTCCAACCCTGTTCATGGAGAGAGACCCTCCAACCCTGTTCCTGGAGAGAGACCCTCCAACACTGTTCCTGGAGAGAGACCCTCCAACACTGTTCCTGGAGAGAGACCCTCCAACACTGTTCCTGGAGAGAGACCCTCCAACACTGTTCCTGGAGAGAGACCCTCCAACACTGTTCCTGGAGAGAGACCCTCCAACACTGTTCCTGGAGAGAGACCCTCCAACACTGTTCCTGGAGAGAGACCCTCCAACACTGTTCCTGGAGAGAGACCCTCCAACACTGTTCCTGGAGAGAGACCCTCCAACACTGTTCCTGGAGAGAGACCCTCCAACACTGTTCCTGGAGAGAGACCCTCCAACACTGTTCCTGGAGAGAGACCCTCCAACACTGTTCCTGGAGAGAGACCCTCCAACACTGTTCCTGGAGAGAGACCCTCCAACACTGTTCCTGGAGAGAGACCCTCCAACACTGTTCCTGGAGAGAGACCCTCCAACACTGTTCCTGGAGAGAGACACTCCCCCAACGGACTCAGGAGAGGCGAACGTCAAGAGCTGTGACCTGCCAAGCTGCACTGCTTCTTGATACAACGCCCACTTAACCCGGAAGCCAGCCGCACCAATGTGTCGGAGGAAACATCTTCCAAGCTGATGTCAGCTTGCAGGCGCCCGGCCCACCGCAAGGAGTCGCTAGTGCACGATGAGCCAAGAAAAACCCTCCCCTTACTCAGACAATGCTGCGCCAAATAAATTGAGTTTTAACACTTACTCTTCTAACCCCTCCCTCTCCTCTCCAACTGGGCCATTTGTTATTCACCTCTCCTTCTTCGCTTCTCCTCCTCCTTCTTCGCTTCTCCTCCTTCTTCCCTCCCTTTCCTCCTCCTTCTAACCCATGTTCTCCTCCTCCCCTCCAGGTAATGTCCTGACCCACCTGGGCCATTCGTTCTTCACCCAGAGTTTCCTGGGCAGCAGGGAGCATGGAGGGTTCCTCTACGTCTCCCCGTCCTTCCAGTCCCTCCAGGACCTGATGCTCCCCAACCCCCCCTACCTGTTTGGGGTGTTGCTGCAGAAGTGGGAGACCCCCTGGGCCAAGATGTTCCCCATCAGACTCATGCTGCGGCTGGGCGCCGAGTACAGATGTGAGTACGGAGGGATGGGTTGGTTTGGGTTAGCTTTGGGATGGGTTGGTTTGGGTTAGCTTTGGGATGGGTTGGTTTGGGTTAGCTTTGGGATGGGTTGGTTTGGGTTAGCTTTGGGATGGGTCGGTTTGGGTTAGCTTTGGGATGGGTCGGTTTGGGTTAGCTTTGGGATGGGTCGGTTTGGGGTTGCATTTATTTAAAAAGATTTGAGCGGCTGGGCACAATTTGTAATGTATTGGCAACTCTGTAATTGTTCAGTTTCTAAAAGGTTTTCTGTTTCATGCCCTACTGAACCTGCTGGTTGTGTGTTTCAGTCTACCCCTGCCCTCTGTTCAGCGTGCGGTTCAGAAAACCCCTGTTTGGAGAAGCAGGTCACACCATCATGACCCTGCTAGTGGTAAGAATCATGGCGTCACTTCTTCTGTATCACACATACAGATCTGGGACCAGGCGAACAGAATGTAAATTGTTTATGTGCTATAATGTTATTACTCTGCAGGACTTCAGTAACTACCAGTACACACGTTGCCCGTGGTTAGGGCTGTGACGGGCATGACATTTTGTCAGCCGGTTATTGTCATGCAAATAACTGCTAGTCTCACGGTAACTGACCCGTTAATGAACCTAAAACACATTTTAGCATCTCCTGGTTTCCACACACAGCCTCCAAGACACTGATGTAGACCTTTTGGAACATCTACATCTTAAAAAGTCTAATAAATCCATTCAGTCAGGTCTAAAGAAACATGATACGAAGAAAATGTTTTTCAGAAGAACAGAATGAGCCCTGAGTAGCAGGAAATTAGGACCTGATGGAGGGACAATAGAGCCCTGAGTAGCAGGAAATTAGGACCTGATGGAGGGACAATAGAGCCCTGAGTACCAGGCCATTAGGACCTGATGGAGGGACAATAGAGCCCTGAGTAGCAGGCAATTAGGACCTGATGGAGGGACAATAGAGCCCTGAGTACCAGGCCATTAGGACCTGATGGAGGGACAATAGAGCCCTGAGTGCCAGGCCATTAGGACCTGATGGAGGGACAATAGAGCCCTGAGTACCAGGCCATTAGGACCTGATGGAGGGACAATAGAGCCCTGAGTACCAGGCCATTAGGACCTGATGGAGGGACAATAGAGCCCTGAGTACCAGGCCATTAGGACCTGATGGAGGGACAATAGAGCCCTGAGTACCAGGCCATTAGGACCTGATGGAGGGACAATAGAGCCCTGAGTACCAGGAAATTAGGACCTGATGGAGGGACAATAGAGCCCTGAGTACCAGGCCATTAGGACCTGATGGAGGGACAATAGAGCCCTGAGTACCAGGCCATTAGGACCTGATGGAGGGACAATAGAGCCCTGAGTACCAGGCCATTAGGACCTGATGGAGGGACAATAGAGCCCTGAGTACCAGGAAATTAGGACCTGATGGAGGGACAATAGAGCCCTGAGTACCAGGCCATTAGGACCTGATGGAGGGACAATAGAGCCCTGAGTACCAGGCCATTAGGACCTGATGGAGGGACAATAGAGCCCTGAGTACCAGGCCATTAGGACCTGATGGAGGGACAATAGAGCCCTGAGTGCCAGGCCATTAGGACCTGATGGAGGGACAATAGAGCCCTGAGTACCAGGCCATTAGGACCTGATGGAGGGACAATAGAGCCCTGAGTACCAGGCCATTAGGACCTGATGGAGGGACAATAGAGCCCTGAGTACCAGGCCATTAGGACCTGATGGTAGTTAGTCAGTTGGTTACTACCAACACATGTCCAGAGTGCATAAGAGGAGATTACCGCGACTCAACGGTCATGTGGAATTGTACTGCGGTCATGACGATAATGTTAATATACCCATGGTGATTATTATTGGACTCTGCTGGTCATGGTGATTATTGTTATTATTTATTTATATTTATTATTTTGATTTATTATTATTATTATTATTATTATTATTGGACCATGCTGGTCATCTATGAACATTTGAACATCTTGGCCATGTTCTGTTATAATCTCCACCCGGCACAGCCAGAAGAGGACTGGCCACCCCTCAGAGCCTGGTTCCTCTCTAGGTTTCTTCCTAGGTTTTGGCCTTTCTAGGGAGTTTTTCCTAGCCACCGTGCTTCTACACCTGCATTGCTTGCTGTTTGGGGTTTTAGGCTGGGTTTCTGTACAGCACTTTGAGATATCAGCTGATGTACGAAGGGCTTTATAAATAGATCTGATTGTTTGATTGAAGGGTCTATATAATGTTATGTACCTACAGGACTTCCGTAACTACCAGTACACGTTGCCCACGGTGAAGGGTCTGGTGGTGGACATGGAGGTGAAGAAGACCTGCATCAAGATCCCCAGCAACCGATACAACGAGGTGAGGCTGTCAACCAATCATATTGCTTCCTAGTGAGGGGTTCTGCCAATCACAAGACACCACGGTCCTAAAACCAGAGACGACCAACATTTATGTACAGTCGCCTGAAATCCACACTGAATTATCGTTCCTTTCCCTTTCACTGCCTTCATTGATACTGCTGTAGTATAGCCAAGATGTTTAGTGTGCAACAGAAGACTTTACTCCCTGTAATGTTTGGAAATGTGTGGTTTATCTGCTTGGCTACGGCCTCCCTAACAGATGGGAACCCATTGATTTGACCCTTGAAACGTTTGACAACAGACTGTATGAGAGCTTTAACACAGTCAGTGACTCAAACACTCCAGATTCTCACTTTTATTATTTCTGCCATGTGAACCACAGGATAAATGACGAAGTCGGTCACATAGACCAGGGTTTTCCTCAATGTACCTCCTAAAAATGGAACCTATTTCATCTAAAACTGGAACTGATTTGTGGAATCTTCAACCATAAGGTTTATGTTACCACATTGGTGTACTGAACAGGCCTCCTGACCACAACTAGCGGCCTCCTGATCACAACTAGCGGCCACCTGACCACAACTAGCGGCCTCCTGACCACAACTAGCGGCCACCTGACCACAACTAGCGGCCACCTGACCACAACTAGCGGCCACCTGACCACAACTAGCGGCCACCTGACCACAACTAGCGGCCTCCTGACCACAACTATTCAGGCCCCGGTTTCCCCAAAGCAACTTAAGGCTAGTTAGTTAATCGTTTGAAACTTTTGTAGTGAGCATCGTTAAATCTCCCCAGTCGTTTCCCAATCCTATAGATTACGAGCGTTTTCAAGTGACACGTTAACAACTAACTCCCCTCTAATCTAACTCTACCAGGCTATTGCCAGGCTATAAAGTCTTTATATTCCCTGCAGCTGATGAAGGCGATGAACAAGTCCAATGAACACGTCCTGGCCATGGGGGCGTGTTTTAACGAGCTGGCCGACTCCCACCTGGTGTGTATTCAGAACGACGACGGAAACTACCAGACACAGGCCATCAGTATCCACCACCAACCACGCAAAGGTACACACACACACACACACACACGACATGGGGAGTCAAGTCATAGTTTATCAAATGGACTAACAAAACCATGGATGGAATCAATCTCAATATTTAATGTTTTTTCTTCCAGTGACTGGCGCCTGCTTCTTCGTGTTCAGTGGTTCTCTGAAGGCATCTTCTGGATACCTGGCCAAGACCAGCATTGTGGAGGGTACAACATCCTACAATATCTCCAAATTAGAGACTGCATTTTCAATATCCTGTCAGGGGGAATTAAGGAGATCTTATTGCCTAATGTCAGAGTACATTACGTTTAGATTAGGTTTTTTCAAACTCGGGACGGGGCCCTGAAAATAGACAAAATTTATTAAGGTGAGGCACATTTGTGTCAAAAAAAGATACATGTCAATTAACACTTCTATTGTTGTGTGTTCTGAATAAGGAAGTAATGCTGTAGCTAAGGAAGTAATGCTGTAACTAAGGAAGTAATGCTATCTCCCTGGTATATAATTTATGCAGCAGCATACAAGACATTTTTGGACTCATTTTGTTAAGGTGGTGCAGCAGTCCTTTGTTGGCAAATGTTGTCTTCCAAACTTTGATCTGTCTGGCATTCGCTGGATTTATGGTGGGAACTCGGAACCAAAACACACAGCCACTCCACTGAATAGCAGGCTAACGTTAGCGGTTTCTTCTCAGAACCAAAAAAACACAGCCACTCCACTGAATAGCAGGCTAACGTTAGCGGTTTCTTCTCAGAACCAAAAAAACACAGCCACTCCACTGAATAGCAGGCTAACGTTAGCGGTTTCTTCTCAGAACCAAAAAAACACAGCCACTCCACTGAATAGCAGGCTAACGTCAGCGGTTTCTTTGCAACGCTTGCAGTTAGCCACTGATTCCATTCCAAACGACTCGTTGTTGAATTTGCGATTTCCAACTTGTCATCTTTATGTACAATGGCCGATGATACCTTTTTTATCTATAATTTCTCTTCTTGTGAGAAGGATAAAGGATTTGCCAGTAGATTGTCGACAACTGATGATGACTGCTAGCTAAGACATTGAAAGTCAGTCCAATCAAAGCTACTGTCGATATGTGATGTCATTCTATCTGTGGCCAATGACCTTGAGCCTTCTTGGATGGGCACTTCTAATAGATCTGACCTTAGAATTGGGGATGATGTAATGTCCCATGAGTTACATAAAGCAGAGCCAATCAGGCGCAACGCTCTGTATTTTCTGCTTGCTAGCCCCAACACCACAGAAAGCAGCACTGAGCTGAAACACCTGCATTTTGGAGCTGCCTCAGTCAGGAAAGCACTGAGCTAGGCTGAAACACCTGCATTTTGGAGCTGCCTCAGTCAGGAAAGCACTGAGCTAGGCTGAAACACCTGCATTTTGGAGCTGCCTCAGTCAGGAAAGCACTGAGCTAGGCTGAAACACCTGCATTTTGGAGCTGCCTCAGTCAGGAAAGCACTGAGCTAGGCTGAAACACCTGCATTTTGGAGCTGCCTCAGTCAGGAAAGCACTGAGCTAGGCTGAAACACCTGCATTTTGGAGCTGCCTCAGTCAGGAAAGCACTGAGCTAGGCTGAAACACCTGCATTTTGGAGCTGCCTCAGTCAGGAAAGCACTGAGCTAGGCTGAAACACCTGCATTTTGGAGCTGCCTCAGTCAGGAAAGCACTGAGCTAGGCTGAAACACCTGCATTTTGGAGCTGCCTCAGTCAGGAAAGCACTGAGCTAGGCTGAAACACCTGCATTTTGGAGCTGCCTCAGTCAGGAAAGCACTGAGCTAGGCTGAAACACCTGCATTTTGGAGCTGCCTCAGTCAGGAAAGCACTGAGCTAGGCTGAAACACCTGCATTTTGGAGCTGCCTCAGTCAGGAAAGCACTGAGCTAGGCTGAAACACCTGCATTTTGGAGCTGCCTCAGTCAGGAAAGCACTGAGCTAGGCTGAAACACCTGCATTTTGGAGCTGCCTCAGTCAGGAAAGCACTGAGCTAGGCTGAAACACCTGCATTTTGGAGCTGCCTCAGTCAGGAAAGCACTGAGCTAGGCTGAAACACCTGCATTTTGGAGCTGCCTCAGTCAGGAAAGCACTGAGCTAGGCTGAAACACCTGCATTTTGGAGCTGCCTCAGTCAGGAAAGCACTGAGCTAGGCTGAAACACCTGCATTTTGGAGCTGCCTCAGTCAGGAATACAAAAGAGACCATGTTTGATTGCGGCTTTATTAACTCAATTACTACTGTATACTTTGTATACTTTTGTTTCACCTAAGTGTGGTGCTCAAAACAGGTGGGGCAGCCCTGAAGGACGAGTCGTCACTGCCTATTTACATTGATCATCTTTGAGACATTTCTACAACTTGGAGTCCACCTGTGGTAAATTGAATTGATTGGAGTCCACCTGTGGTAAATTGAATTGATTGGAGTCCACCTGTGGTAAATTGAATTGATTGGAGTCCACCTGTGGTAAATTGAATTGATTGGAGTCCACCTGTGGTAAATTGAATTGATTGGAGTCCACCTGTGGTAAATTGAATTGATTGGAGTTCACCTGTGGTAAATTGAATTGATTGGAGTCCACCTGTGGTAAATTGAATTGATTGGAGTTCACCTGTGGTAAATTGATTGGACATGATTTGGAAAGGCACACACCTGTCTATATAAGGTCCCACAGTTGACAGTGCAGGTCAGAGCAAAAACCATGAGGTCGAAGAGATACTTAATGAAAACCTGCTTCATTGCACTCAGGACCTCAGACTGGGGGGGGGGGGGGTTACAGGACAACGACCCTAAGCACACAGCCAAGACAACGCAGGAGTAACATCGGGACAAGCCTCTGCATGTCCTTGAGTGGTCCAGCCAGAGCCCGGACTTGAACCTGTTTGAACATCTCTGGAGAGACCTGAAAATAGCTGTGCAGTGACGCTCCCCATCCAACCTGACAGAGCTTGAGAGGATCTGCAGAGAAGAATGGGAGAAACTCCCCAAATACAGGTGTACCAAGCTTGTAGTGTCATACCCAAGAAGACTTCATGGAGGCTGTAATCACTGCCAAATATGCTTCAACAAAGTACTGAGTAAAGAGTCTGAATGTGATATTTCAGTGTTTAATTTGGTACAAATTAGCAATAATGTAATGACAGAAATGCTTTGTCATTATGGGGTATTGTGATGTCATTGTGGGGTATTGTGATGTCATTGTGGTGTCATTATGGGGTATTGTGATGTCATTGTGGGGTATTGTGATGTCATTGTGGGGTATTGTGATGTCATTGTGGGGTATTGTGTGTAGATTGAGGAAAAAAAACAATTGAATCCATGTTAGAATAAAGCTGTAACATAACAACATGCAGGAAAAGTCGAGGGGTCTGAATACTTTCCGAATGCCCTGTATCTGTTGTTCACCTGTAGATGGTGTGATGGTGCAGATCACAGCAGAGACCATGGATGCTCTACGGCAAGCCCTCAGGGACATGAAGGACTTTAGTATCACCTGTGGCTGGGCAGACCAGGAGTACAGCCAGGAACACGTTCACATACAGTGGATAGATGACGATCACAACTTTTTCAATAAGGGGTGAGGAAGGGAACTGGGGAATCTCTATACTCTAGTTTCTCTTCTGTGATGTCGTGTCCTCGTATTCCCTGCCTTAATATCCATCTAAAGATGTTTAGAAGACGTTTTTAAAGTAAGTGTCTTATCTAAAACTCACCCCCCCCCCCCGTTCCCCGCCAGGGTAATTAGTCCTATTGATGGGAAGTCTATGGAGTTCATCACCAGCGTGAAAATCTTCCACGGTTCAGAGTTCAAGGCTAATGGGAAGGTCATCCGCTGGACAGAGGTATGTGATGTCACCCTCCTAAGTAACAACTAGGTTCAGTAAACACACAGCCAGACAAACATTTTGAAACAGGGAGGCACTACCTGATCTTGTTTTACTAAGGTGTGCCCTACTGAATACGACCTCAAGTTTCCGCTCAACACAATCTGCAGCGTGTAATAAAACAATATAAATAATAAACAATATTTACTCCTTTTTAGGTGTTCTTCCTACAGAGTGAGGACCAGCCCAACGGTCTGAGTGACCCTGCTGACCACAGTCGCCTGACGGAGAACGTGGCGAGGGCATTCTGCGTGGCGCTCTGCCCACACCTCAAACTGCTGAAGGAGGAAGGCATGGCTAAGCTGGGCCTACGGGTCACCCTCGAGTCTGACCAGGTACGGACTCGGTTCATCACTTTCTGGCCACACCAGAAATTTATCAAAATCAGAAATGCGCAGGGGCAGACATCGACCAGAAATCGGCGCTGGCATTTCAAACACACTAGCCTATTTTTTTTCTTCCTTCAAGCCCCCCCCCCCTCCTCAAGGCACCCCCACTGCGGGAAATAACAGGCCCTACTCCCACCGGTACCTGGTTAGATAAAGGATAATAACGTCCCTTCCCTGTTCTCTTTTCTCCCAGGTGGGTTACCTAGCAGGAAGTAACGGCCAGCCTCTCCTCTCCCATTACCTGAGGGACCTGGACAGTACTCTGATCCCTGTCATCCACAGAGGGGCGTGTCAACTCAGCGAGGGACCTGTCGTCATGGAGCTGGTCTTCTACATCCTGGAAATCCTTTCCTAGGAGACGGAGGCACCGCTTAGCAACGGACCAACACCCCAGACGCCGATCTCCTAGTTCTCTCTCTCGTCCTCATCTATTTTTCCCTCCCACCTTGCCTCTCCTGTTCTTCAGAGAGAGGCTGTGAGGGGCAGCTAGCTGATGTTGCTATCCCTTCAATAGACAGCTAGGGCCTCTCCAGTCCACCTATGCATCATGTCCACCCTGATCACATGAAATTAAATTTTTCCTCAAAACACAACTTTATATATTGGGAGTGCCTTTGCTTTTTTTGACGACCGTTAGAAACAATGTCGTGTTTCTACGCATGTGAATTTAGCTAGCCAAGTCGCCATGACAACGCCGAAAAAGTGTGATCGAGGAATTCTATTGGAGAAGCAGTTCCTGTCGATCTTCACACTGTCTTTGCTGTGGGAGCTAGAGGACAAAGCAGAAGACCATGTAGAGGTGTCCAAAGCTCTGCCTGATGAGACTACACTTGTCTCTGCCGACTTCACAGTTGGGCTGGGAAGATTAAAAACTCAGAGATGGAGAGGGGGTAGAGCGAGAACAAGGTGATGCTGTTTAATTTGCATCCTGGTGCTCAGTTCCAGCAGTCGCGAGAGAAGGAACAAACAACTTACCTGTCGTTTTCAGCCAATGATCACCAAATGCTTTATTTCCTGACATTGATGGACTACAGTTTTCGTTTTGCTTGTTATTTTGTTTAGGCAGGGTTGCAATTGGCTCAATAGCTCATCCAGAGATCCAACACCAAGATTGTCTGTCTCACTAGAACTGTTAAGCAGTTAGACCACTTAGTCGAAAGCACAATGTCTAAGAGAGGTGGTGTGGGTGTTTACTGATTTTACTCTCAGACTTAATAGGTCAAAGATCCTGAACCGTGGAGATCAACCAAGCTTTATATGGCTGAGCTTCAAGTCTGAGAACCATGCCACCCTTCTGTTTAAAACAGGTTTCCAATGCTTTACCAGAACATTCTAACAGGAAGTATAACAAACAGTCTCTGGCCACCCGATGGGATTGGTTGGAGTCTTGGGATGAGAAATGCATTGTGGTCTGATCCTTCACCACCGACTCAACTCCAACCCCATCCTTCCACCCACCGTTAACTAGCCCCATCCTTCTCTCTAAGTGATGGAGAAGGTACTAGAGGAACTGAAGCATCGTCAGTAAATTGTTACCTGTGGTTGCTTCCAATTGCACACTACATTTGACCAGTGCCATATGGGACGCAACCTATAGGTGACCCTGTCCTCCTGACCTGTGAGCCAAAGCAACTAGTCAACACATTGATGCTGCTCTCCTCCATCCCCAGAGCCCACAGCATTTTTGTACAATTCAAAATAAAAACGGCCTAAATGATTTTTGAACGTGTCATTATACAAATAAGATTTTTGCAGAAACCAAAAAAAATGTAGATGCCCTGGAGTCTAAGCCATTTTAACCGTTCAGCGACTGGCCATACTTAAATATCGAATTGTGTTTTTTTACATCCACTGTGTAAGCTGCTCTGAGGGCCTATGGGAGTTGGTCAAAAGTAGTGCACAATGAGAATAGGGAGCCGTTTGGAACGTAAGACTGCCCTCTGCTGTGGGAATGGACCTGAAGAATATACTACCCTATTGTTTTAGTGCAACTGTTTGTTGCTAAATTTGGCAGCAATCCATTACCAAAATATATTTCTCATTTATGAACTGCTAAATCTGTAGGTAAACAAAGATACTATCAGGGGGTGGCAGGTAGCCTAGTGGTTAACCAAATCCCCGAGCTGACCAGGTAAGAATGTCGTTCTGCCCCTGAACAAGGCAGTTTAACCCACTGTTACTAGGTCATTGTAATTAAATCAACTTTGAGGTTTTTATTGATGTAAAGAACATTGTGGGTTTCAGACAGTATTGAGGGCAAACTATGACAGAACAATGGTGATTGGAGGATCAGAACCACCTGCCTAATAAATACAACCTTGCGTCTGCCTAGTCAACAAGGTTATGCGCTCAATGGGTACCATGCGGACTTGCCCAATAAGAAACAAATTAAATGTTCCGTTACGTGCCCCAATGAACAGGACTCAACATTTCTGGAGAGAAGCTTTCTTATCTGCATGACAGTGGCTTCTTAAATCCTTACACTTGTGTGCAACTTCCAAGATAAACAACCTTCTAAAATGTCTCGGCCATTCAGAGCTTTGTGTACCCTTACAGGGGAGGGACCTACCTGAATTTGTCCAATAGAAACCTGTACTTTTCTTTGGCACTATTGCAGCACTCCATCAAAAGTGGTAGAATTGTTTATCTTGATGGTAGCATTTTGTTATTCAATTGAACAGACTTACCAGAAGGCCATTGCATAAAGACAGAAACAAACCAACTACTCGGCTTTGTGACCATATTCTACTGTCCTGTGTATCAGTCAGACCGGACCAGGAAAAGTGTCTAACATGATCAACGACAAAAACATCATGAAAAGCCCCACAATCATTGTTTTCCTTTATTGAACCTTAATGTATGCTTCGAGATTTTTTTAAAGGTACCTTTAGGTCCTATAAAAGTGTACAGTTTAAGTCTCATTATGATAAACTTGCCAATATACATACAAAAAACATATTGGAGTAGAGGAAGCATTTTGTTAAATTAAAATATATGTTTTGAATTGACGGGACCACATTGATGCACAATATTCTGATAGAAGCAGCATTGTAAAGTTCTAGTGGGATATAATTGGCTATCAGTAGAGAATGAGGGGGATATAATTGGCTATCAGTAGAGAATGAGGGGGAATATAATTGGCTATCAGTAGAGAATGGGGGGGAATATAATTGGCTATCAGTAGAGAATGGGGGGGAATATAATTGGCTATCAGAGAATGAGGGGGAATATAATTGGCTATCAGTAGAGAATGGGGGGGAATATAATTGGCTATCAGTAGAGAATGGGGGGGATATAATTGGCTCAGACACAAACTGTCCTGGACCCCCCCAAAAATCATTTTCAAAGATTCTCCATGGAAAAGCATCCGTGTAACCATAATGGCTTTGCTGTTAAGCATTTTTTAAATTACCACTTCATAAAATACTACTTTGATTTACACGCAGACAAAAATAAATGTTCTTGGCTAAAAGCTCAGCTGAGCCCAACTCACAGATGTGTGCACGGAGGATCACAGCTATAAAGTGTAAACTTGTGAGTCTCTTCAATTTAAAACACGAAACAACCCCAACATAAATGACATCTTTCTCAAACAGCATCATAATCCCGATTCAGTGCACTAGTTTTGACCAGGGCCCCATGGGGAACAGAGGGTCGAGATCAGATCTTTACTATCCAACTCAAAAGTGTGACACGGTCACAAGAGCTATGTAGCCTTACGACACCTTAAGAGTGCTTGTGTCAGTTGACCAATTTGCCTTTGAACATCCAGTAGCAGTGGTAGCCTAGACATCTGTAAATTCAGTCATGTCCACGTGTGGTGTGAGCGTGAACATGATCCTGTTCTGGTATTAGAGCCGGGATTCAACCCCCCCCCCCCTACGCTCTAGTCGACAATAGAAACAAAACAGTCCTGGAAACAACAACCAACATCGTAGCAAAGAATTACTTTTTTGAGCGATGCAAGTTCTTATCACACATTATTATTATTATTATTGTGATCATTAACAGTAGGGCAGATATTCAAGGCAATTGAAATATGCAGCATCGTACAGCAACAGTGATTACTTTGGTAGAATAAGTGCATAGGTGAATAATATATTAGAGAGAGAGACTAACTACGTCGCTGTCTTTCGAAATCAGCAGGGTATAGAACTAGGACTCAGAAATCAGCTCAGGGGGGGGAAATAATGACCTGGAGAAGTCTCCTTTTGATTGAATCCCAGACAATGTTATCTTAAAGGTTAGCTAAACATGGAGCCCATTCCCCCCCCCCCCCCCAGAATGAAGAGAAGCTCCATCACTCTGTGTGCAAAATGTTTACAAGCTAAAAAAGACCCGTGTTGACTGTGTCGGACTGCCAGAACCCTGGAAGACTAAACAGGCCAGCCACGACAACATCCTCCTCTTTCATCAGCATCCCGTCATAATCTTCATCAGAGGACAACGGGAGCGTTTATCATCTGTGAGATAGAAAAGGTCATTGTGTTGATCACTTGGGTTTCTATTTTAACTTGTCGTGGAGAGGAAGTTCACCTACCTTTTTAAAGTGTTCCTAGTTGTCCCCAGCTGAGCAGCAGTTAGAGAAGAACCTGGGAGGACCAACCAGAGGTTGAGTGTCTGGGCCACAATCACACTACAACTCCAGGGCCTGACAGAGGAACCCACACGTTGGCCTTGAAGGGCCAAACTCTTTGCTCCAAAGAGAACAGTTACTACAAATGTGTGTGTACCTGTGACTGGTCCAGAACTAACCAGCGTTCTGTGGTTGTCTGAAGGTCCTGTCCACTCAGAGGCTCCCTCAGACGAACCCTGACCTCCACACGTCCTCCGGTAGGCTTACGGCCATCCATCACCTGTAGTACAAAACATAGTATCACTAAAAACACACAACCAAAACAGTTCTCATATTCCTTTCAAACCAACGTGAAAAAAAAACACGTTACATTTACCAAGCCGCCAGCTTTGTTCTGCCTTTCCTTTACACATCTGAAGGGTATTGCTGGTAACTAAGCCTGATCTAGTCATGAATGTGTCTAATAATTCAGCTAACCTTAACTACAAAAACACACTCCTTTCATCATACCGTCTTTGGCATTAAAATCATGAACATTCTACTGTTGTCTGAAATCAAACTGGTCCTTACGGGGAAAAAGTATCAACTCAAAAAACGGCAGTCTGCATCAACGCTGAAGCGGCATTGGCACACATTTTTACATGAATTATATACACTGCTCAAAAAAATAAAGGGAACATTTAAACAACACAATGTAACTCCAAGTCAATCACACTTCTGTGAAATCAAACTGTCCACTTAGGAAGCAACACTGATTGACAATACATTTCACATGCTGTTGTGCAAATGGAATAGACAACAGGTGGAAATTATAGGCATTTAGCAAGACACCCCCAATAAAGGAGTGGTTCTGCAGGTGGTGACCACAGACCACTTCTCAGTTCCTATGCTTCCTGGCTGATGTTTTGGTCACTTTTGAATGCTGGCGGTGCTTTCACTCTAGTGGTAGCATGAGACGGAGTCTACAACCCACACAAGTGGCTCAGGTAGTGCAGCTCATCCAGGATGGCACATCAATGCGAGCTGTGGCAAGAAGGTTTGCTGTGTCTGTCAGCGTAGTGTCCAGAGCATGGAGGCGCTACCAGGAGACAGGCCAGTACATCAGGAGACACGGAGGAGGCCGTAGGAGGGCAACAACCCAGCAGCAGGACCGCTACCTCCGTCTTTGTGCAAGGAGGAGCTGGAGGAGCACTGCCAGAGCCCTGCAAAATGACCTCCAGCAGGCCACAAATGTGCATGTGTCTGCTCAAACGGTCAGAAACACACTCCATGAGGGTGGTATGAGGGCCCGACGTCCACAGGTGGGGGTTGTGCTTACAGCCCAATACCGTGCAGGACTTTTGGCATTTGCCAGAGAACACCAAGATTGGCAAATTCGCCACTGTCGCCCTGTGCTCTTCACAGATGAAAGCAGGTTCACACTGAGCACGTGACAGTCTGGAGACACCGTGGAGAACGTTCTGCTGCCTGCTGCCTGCAACATCCTCCAGCATGACCGGTTTGGCAGTGGGTCAGTCGTGGTGTGGGGTGGCATTTCTTTGGGGGGCCTCCTTGTGCTCGCCAGAGGTAGCCTTACTGCCATTAGGTACCGAGATGAGATCCTCAGACCCCTTGTGAGACCATATGCTGGTGTGGTTGGCCCTGGGTTCCTCCTAATGCCAGACAATGCTAGACCTCATGTGGCTGGAGTGTGTCAGCAGTTCCTGCAAGAGGAAGGCATTGATGCTATGGACTGGCCCGCCCGTTCCCCAGACCTGAATCCAATTGAGCACATCTGGGACATCAAGTCTCGCTCCATCCACCAATGCCACGTTGCACCACAGACTGTCCAGGAGTTGGCGGATGCTTTAGTCCAGGTCTGGGAGGAGATCACTCAGGAGACCATCCGCCACCTCATCAGGAGCATGCCCAGGCGTTGTAGGGAGGTCATACAGGCACGTGGAGGCCACACACACTACTGAGCCTCATTTTGACTTGTTTTAAGGACATTACATCAAAGTTGGATCAGCCTGTAGTGTGGTTTTCCACTTAAATTTTGAGTGTGACTCCAAATCCAGACCTCCATGGGTTGATAAATTTGATTTCCATTGATAATTTGTGTGATTTTGTTGTCAGCCCATTCAACTATGTAAAGAAAAAAGTATTTAATAAGAATATTTCATTCATTCAGATCTAGGATGTGTTATTTTAGTGTTCCCTTTATTTTTTTATCTATTTATTTATTTATTTAGCCCCATAGGCTACCCAGACCAGTAACATAATTCAACTCTAAATATGCTATTCTAAATCAAATTTATTTTTCAAAATAATAGTCTGAAATATTTTAGGACCTGCCTAAACTGGATTTGTTAGTGATGGTGTATATTCAATGGATCAGATAAATAACATTTTGATTCTTCTCAGAACTTCCAAGGAAAAGAATCCCTGATTAGTTTAACACTTTTTTGGTTACGACATGATTCCATGTGTGTTATTTCATAGTGTTGATGTCTTCCTTATTCAGGGATGCAAACTGGTGAGGGCCCAAGAAGGGGACACTTTTTGTTGCACTGAAACATGCAAAAAAAACTAAATCTCTGCTAGGGGGAAATGCAGGTTAACTAATTATACAACAAAGAACATGATCTGTTACCGCGGCAGCCTTTATAATACAACGCCCGTTACCGCGGCAGCCTTTATAATACAACGCCCGTTACCGCGGCAGCCTTTATAATACAACGTCCGTTACCGCGGCAGCCTTTATAATACAACGTCCGTTACCGCGGCAGCCTTTATAATACAACGCCCGTTACCACGGCAGCCTTTATAATACAACGCCCGTTACCGCGACAGCCTTTATAATACAACGTCCGTTACCGCGGCAGCCTTTATAATACAACGCCCGTTACCGCGGCAGCCTTTATAATACAACGCCCGTTACCGCGACAGCCTTTATAATACAACGCCCGTTACCGCGACAGCCTTTATAATACAACGTCCGTTACCGCGGCAGCCTTTATAATACAACGCCCGTTACCGCGGCAGCCTTTATAATACAACGTCCGTTACCGCGGCAGCCTTTATAATACAACGCCCGTTACCGCGGCAGCCTTTATAATACAACGCCCGTTACCGCGACAGCCTTTATAATACAACGCCCGTTACCGCGGCAGCCTTTATAATACAACGTCCGTTACCGCGGCAGCCTTTATAATACAACGTCCGTTACCGCGGCAGCCTTTATAATACAACGCCCGTTACCGCGGCAGCCTTTATAATACAACGCCCGTTACCGCGGCAGCCTTTATAATACAACGCCCGTTACCGCGACAGCCTTTATAATACAACGTCCGTTACCGCGACAGCCTTTATAATACAACGTCCGTTACCGCGGCAGCCTTTATAATACAACGCCCGTTACCGCGACAGCCTTTATAATACAACGCCCGTTACCGCGGCAGCCTTTATAATACAACGCCCGTTACCGCGACAGGCTTTATAATACAACGCCCGTTACCGCGGCAGCCTTTATAATACAACGTCCGTTACCGCGACAGCCTTTATAATACAACGTCCGTTACCGCGGCAGCCTTTATAATACAACGTCCGTTACCGCGGCAGCCTTTATAATACAACGTCCGTTACCGCGGCAGCCTTTATAATACAACGCCCGTTACCGCGACAGCCTTTATAATACAACGCCCGTTACCGCGGCAGCCTTTATAATACAACGTCCGTTACCGCGGCAGCCTTTATAATACAACGCCCGTTACCGCGACAGCCTTTATAATACAACGTCCGTTACCGCGACAGCCTTTATAATACAACGTCCGTTACCGCGACAGCCTTTATAATACAACGCCCGTTACCGCGACAGCCTTTATAATACAACGCCCGTTACCGCGACAGCCTTTATAAGACAACGCCCGTTACCGCGACAGCCTTTATAAGACAACGCCCGTTACCGCGACAGCCTTTATAAGACGACAGCCTTTATAATAGAAAGCGTGACCACACACACCTAAATATTGCACTTGGGGAAAAAAAACATCTTAAAGTAGAAATAGAATGAAACAGCCATTCTATTGTTGCTCTATTATATAGTGGCCACTATTCAGTGAGGGGGAAAAGGTATTTGATCCCCTGCTGATTCTGTACGTTTGCCCACTGATAAAGAAATGATCCGTCTATAATTTTAAATGGTAGGTTTATTTGAACAGTGAGACAGAATAACAACAAAAATCCAGAAAAACGCATGTCAAAAATGATTTGCATTTTAATGAGGGGAAATAACTATTTGACCCTCTGCAAAACATGACTTAATACTTGGTGGCAAAACCCTCGTTGGCAATCAGAGGTCAGACGTTTCTATGTAGTTGGCCAGCAGGTTTACACACATCTCAGGAGGGATTTTGTCCAACTCCTCTCTGCAGATCTTCTCCAAGTCATTAAGGTCGAGGTTGACGTTTGGCAACTCGAACCTTCAGCTCCCTCCACAGATTTTCTATGGGATTAAGGTCTGGAGACTGGCTAGGCCACTCCAGGACCTTAATGTGCTGCTTCTTGAGCTGTAACTAGCAAACTGCCTTTGCACCCTACCGCTGTCTTCCCAGAGCGCACGGCGATTCTGTAACTAGCAAACTGCCTTTGCACCCTACCGCTGTCTTCCCAGAGCGCACGGCGATTCTGTAACTAGCAAACTGCCTTTGCACCCTACCGCTGTCTTCCCAGAGCGCACGGCGATTCTGTAACTAGCAAACTGCCTTCGCACCCTACCGCTGTCTTCCCAGAGCGCACGGCGATTCTGTAACTAGCAAACTGCCTTTGCACCCTACCGCTGTCTTCCCAGAGCGCACGGCGATTCTGTAACTAGCAAACTGCCTTTGCACCCTACCGCTGTCTTCCCAGAGCGCACGGCGATTCTGTAACTAGCAAACTGCCTTTGCACCCTACCGCTGTCTTCCCAGAGCGCACGGCGATTCTGTAACTAGCAAACTGCCTTCGCACCCTACCGCTGTCTTCCCAGAGCGCACGGCGATTCTGTAACTAGCAAACTGCCTTTGCACCCTACCGCCGTCTTCCCAGAGCGCACGCCGATTCTGTAACTAGCAAACTGCCTTTGCACCCTACCGCCGTCTTCCCAGAGCGCACGCCGATTCTGTAACTAGCAAATTGGTTGTCTCTTCTCTCTTCAGTCGGGTGCTGCATTCTGTTGTTTTGTGAACGATTGGCGGAGGCAAATCGTACCGCCACCATCTCTCTCCACGTCATCCTTACCTCCACTATCTCTCGTACTTCACTCTCGGTCTCCAGTTTCTCCAGTTTGATGTGGGCCGTCCCGATAGGCTTGTCGCTCCGCAGGAAACCCCTGTCACATGACACACACACAAAGACCTCGCTCATCACTTACACTCGAAAAGGATCAAAAACAACTTCCACTCGTCTTGGGGTCACAAGGCCGTGTTCCAGTTTGGACACGTGTGTGTGTGTGTGTGTGTGTGTGTGTGTGTGTGTGTGTGTGTCAGACGTACCCTTTGTGTAGCAGTTCCAGTTTGAGTCCTTTCGATTGGACCGCTCTCCTGAAGCCTCTGTGGTTCCGGTTGATGTTCAGAGTGAAGCCCTGGTTGAACTCTGGGGCACAGAGAGACGACAGGAAATGGGGTAAGCTATTTCACAGACACACCACAGACATCACGGTCCTGGGCGTTACCTGGGGAGTTGGTGTTCTTGACCACGGCCGTTCTGTGTTTCTGGGGTTGTTCCTGAGATCAACACAGAGACAGACAGACAGTTCAAATAGAGACGATGGCTTCTGCTACTACACAGGCCTTCTCAGACCAACCATCCATAGGCATACTATAGCTGGAGCACAGCACACCTGTGCTTGACGATTAGTGGACTATGATGAATATGGTGTGTTCGTGTTGGATTAGAATAAATACGTGCAAATGAATGTGAGTCTCCAAGAACAGGTTGGTAAACTGAACAGTAGCCCACTAACTCACCGTGCTGGGATAGGGGAAGTCAAACTTGACATAGGCATCCAGATCATTGGTAGCTATACCTGGGGAGAGACGAGGAGCAGAGAGACATTGAGAGAGGACCGACCACTGACTCAATACCTGGGGAGAGACGAGGAGCAGAGAGACATTGAGAGAGGACCGACCACTGACTCAATACCTGGGGAGAGACGAGGAGCAGAGAGACATTAAGAGAGGACCGACCACTGACTCAATACCCGGGGAGAGACGAGGAGCAGAGAGACATTAAGAGAGGACCGACCACTGACTCAATACCCGGGGAGAGACGAGGAGCAGAGAGACATTAAGAGAGGACCGACCACTGACTCAATACCCGGGGAGAGACGAGGAGCAGAGAGACATTAAGAGAGGACCGACCACTGACTCAATACCTGGGGAGAGACGAGGAGCAGAGAGACATTAAGAGAGGACCGACCACTGACTCAATACCCGGGGAGAGACGAGGAGCAGAGAGACATTAAGAGAGGACCGACCACTGACTCAATACCCGGGGAGAGACGAGGAGCAGAGAGACATTAAGAGAGGACCGACCACTGACTCAATACCTGGGGAGAGACGAGGAGCAGAGAGACATTAAGAGAGGACCGACCACTGACTCAATACCTGGGGAGAGACGAGGAGCAGAGAGACATTAAGAGAGGACCGACCACTGACTCAATACCCGGGGAGAGACGAGGAGCAGAGAGACATTAAGAGAGGACCGACCACTGACTCAATACCCGGGGAGAGACGAGGAGCAGAGAGACATTAAGAGAGGACCGACCACTGACTCAATACCTGGGGAGAGACGAGGAGCAGAGAGACATTAAGAGAGGACCGACCACTGACTCAATACCTGGGGAGAGACGAGGAGCAGAGAGACATTAAGAGAGGACCGACCACTGACTCAATACCCGGGGAGAGACGAGGAGCAGAGAGACATTAAGAGAGGACCGACCACTGACTCAATACCTGGGGAGAGACGAGGAGCAGAGAGACATTAAGAGAGGACCGACCACTGACTCAATACCTGGGGAGAGACGAGGAGCAGAGAGACATTAAGAGAGGACCGACCACTGACTCAATACCTGGGAGCTGATCCACCACCACAGGGAGACACAGGGAGGATACGGGTGGATACAGAGTGGTCAATGTTACCTGAAGGAGCAGGCAGATTCATCCCTCTGACGACCACCACCACCATCTCTGTACTACTGAGCTCTGGGAAGATCCTAGAGAGAGAGACAGGTTTTTTATATTGTAAATATCCAAAATAAGCTTTGGCAATATGTACATTGTTACATCATACCAATAAAGCAAACTGAATTGATAGGATAACACAGAAGAGTGAGATGAAGAACGAGAGAGAGATATATACTGATAGATAGAGAGAGAGAGATATACTGATAGAGAGAGAGAGAGACGACAACCTGACGGTGTGGTATGTCCTCTCCTCAAAGTGATGTTTAGGAGGGTCCAGTCTCTTCGACTGGGACAGCTTCAACATCTCCAGACTCTTCTTACAACTCTCTGCCATCTTCTCAAACCTCGACACACACACACAACGGGCAGAACATCAGTACCACAACGCCAGAATGACGCGTGTTGAAGTGTGTGTCTGTGTGTGTGTGTATCAGTTGGTGTTGTATAATGCATGTTAATTAGTCCATGTATTTTCTGTTTTGTGTGTGTGGTTTTCCCATTCATAGGGACAGGCTAGGGACAGGCTAGGCGTGTACAGGATGCTACGATGAAGACGGTCTCTTACTTGGTGGTCTCAGCGATGTTACCCAGATGAGTGAACTGCTTGGAATAAGTCATGCACTTCTACAGGAGACAGAGAGAAAAATAAAATGATTCATTGGTGGTGGCTGCAACCTGTCATGGGTATGCTTGTTATCGTTAAGGACTGGGGAGTTTTTCAGCATAAAAAGAAAATAGAATGGAGCTAAGTACAGTCAAAATCCTAGAGAATGACATGGTTCAGTCTGCTTTCTACCAGACACAGAGATGAATTCACCCTTCAACAGGACATAACCTAAAAAACAAGGCCAAATCTACATACCAAGAAGACAGTGAATGCTTGAGTGGCCGAGAAAGTTTAAACTTAAAAATATATAGCAACACATAAATCGTTGAATAGCAATGGTCAACAACCATGTTGACAAAGTATGAAGAACTTTTAAAAATTAATTATGGGCAAATACAGTGCCTTGCGAAAGTATTCGGCCCCCTTGAACTTTGCGACCTTTTGCCACATTTCAGGCTTCAAACATAAAGATATAAAACTGTATTTTTTTGTGAAGAATAATTTTGCACGCCCAATTTTTCAGTTTTTGATTTGTTAAAAAAGTTTGAAATATCCAATAAATGTCGTTCCACTTCATGATTGTGTCCCACTTGTTGTTGATTCTTCACAAAAAAATACAGTTTTCTATCTTTATGTTTGAAGCCTGAAATGTGGCAAAAGGTCGCAAAGTTCAAGGGGGCCGAATACTTTCGCAAGGCACTGTATGGTACAATCCAGGTTTGTACAGCTCTTGAAGACTTACCCAGAAAGACTCAGCTGTTATCCCTGCCAAAAGTGAATCTTTGTTTTATAATTGTTTTCTTTGGTACTTTTTACCCTTTTCAGTGATATCCAAATTGGTAGTTACAGTCTTGTCCCATTGCTGCAACTCCCCTACGAACTTGGGAGACGCAAAAGGTTGAGGGACAAGCGTCCTCTGAAACATGACCCACTGCTCGTTTAACCCGGAAGCCATCCGCACCAATGTGTAGGAAACACCGTACAGCTGGCGACCATGTCAGCGTGCATGCGCCTGGCCCGCATCAAGGAGTTGCTGGAGCGCAATGGGACAAGGACATCCCGGGCCGGACAAACCCTCCTCTAACCCGGACGACGCTGGGCCAAACCCTCCTCTAACCCGGACAACGCTGGGCCAAACCCTCCCCTAACCCGGACGACGCTGGGCCAAACCCTCCCCTAACCCGGACGACGCTGGGCCAATTGTGCGCCGCCTCATTGGTCTCCCGGTCGCGGCTGACACAGCCTGAGATCGAACCCGGGTCTGTAGTGATGCGACGCAGTGCCTTAGACCGCTGCGCCACCCGAGATGCCCTCCAAAAGTGATTCTAACATGTATTGACGAAGGGGTGTGAATAGTTATGTAAATTTGATTTCTGTATTAGATTTTTTTTATTGCTAAAAAACATGTTTTCACTTTGTCATTATGGGGTATTGCGTGTAGATGGGTGAGAAAAAACATTTAATCCATTTTTAACTGTCAAAATAAATACTTCATGACTCGTGTCAGTATAGTAGCAGACCATAATAAATACTTCATGACTCGTGTCAGTATAGTAGCAGGCCATAATAAATACTTCATGACTCGTGTCAGTATAGTAGCAGACCATAATAAATACTTCATGACTCATGTCAGTATAGTAGCAGACCATAATAAATACTTTGTCAGTATAGTAGCAGACCATAATAAATACTTCATGACTCATGTCAGTATAGTAGCAGACCATAATAAATACTTTGTCAGTATAGTAGCAGACCATAAATACTTCATGACTCGTGTCAGTATAGTAGCAGGCCATAATAAATACTTCATGACTCGTGTCAGTATAGTAGCAGGCCATAATAAATACTTCATGACTCATGCCAGTATAGTAGCAGACCATAATAAATACTTTGTCAGTATAGTAGCAGACCATAATAAATACTTCATGTCAGTATAGTAGCAGACCATAATAAATACTTCATGTCAGTATAGTAGCAGACCATAATAAATACTTCATGTCAGTATAGTAGCAGACCATAATAAATGCTTTATGTCAGTATAGTAGCAGACCATAATAAATACTTCATGTCAGTATAGTAGCAGACCATAATAAATACTTCATGACTCATGTCAGTATAGTAGCAGGCCATAATAAATACTTCATGTCAGTATAGTAGCAGACCATAATAAATACTTCATGACTCATGTCAGTATAGTAGCAGGCCATAATAAATACTTCATGTCAGTATAGTAGCAGGCCAGAATAAATACTTCATGTCAGTATAGTAGCAGGCCAGAATAAATACTTCATGTCAGTATAGTAGCAGACCATAATAAATACTTCATGACTCATGTCAGTATAGTAGCAGACCATAATAAATACTTCATGTCAGTATAGTAGCAGGCCATAATAAATACTTCATGCCAGTATAGTAGCAGGCCATAATAAATACTTCATGCCAGTATAGTAGCAGGCCATAATAAATACTTCATGCCAGTATAGTAGCAGGCCATAATAAATACTTCATGCCAGTATAGTAGCAGGCCATAATAAATACTTCATGCCAGTATAGTAGCAGGCCATAATAAATACTTCATGCCAGTATAGTAGCAGACCATAATAAATGCTTTATGTCAGTATAGTAGCAGGCCATAATAAATACTTCATGACTCATGTCAGTATAGTAGCAGACCATAATAAATACTTCATGTCAGTATAGTAGCAGGCCATAATAAATACTTCATGCCAGTATAGTAGCAGACCATAATAAATACTTCATGACTCGTGTCAGTATAGTAGCAGGCCATAATAAATACTTCATGACTCGTGTCAGTATAGTAGCAGGCCATAATAAATACTTCATGACTCATGTCAGTATAGTAGCAGACCATAATAAATGCTTTATGTCAGTATAGTAGCAGGCCATAATAAATACTTCATGACTCATGTCAGTATAGTAGCAGGCCATAATAAATACTTCATGACTCATGTCAGTATAGTAGCAGGCCATAATAAATACTTTGTCAGTATAGTAGCAGGCCATAATAAATACTTTATGTCAGTATAGTAGCAGACCATAATAAATACTTCATGACTCGTGTCAGTATAGTAGCAGGCCATAATAAATACTTCATGACTCATGTCAGTATAGTAGCAGACCATAATAAATACTTCATGACTCGTGTCAGTATAGTAGCAGGCCATAATAAATACTTCATGCCAGTATAGTAGCAGACCATAATAAATACTTCATGACTCATGTCAGTATAGTAGCAGGCCATAATAAATACTTCATGACTCGTGTCAGTATAGTAGCAGACCATAATAAATACTTCATGACTCGTGTCAGTATAGTAGCAGGCCATAATAAATACTTCATGACTCGTGTCAGTATAGTAGCAGGCCATAATAAATACTTCATGACTCATGTCAGTATAGTAGCAGACCATAATAAATGCTTTATGTCAGTATAGTAGCAGGCCATAATAAATACTTCATGACTCATGTCAGTATAGTAGCAGGCCATAATAAATACTTCATGACTCGTGTCAGTATAGTAGCAGGCCATAATAAATACTTCATGACTCGTGTCAGTATAGTAGCAGGCCATAATAAATACTTTATGTCAGTATAGTAGCAGACCATAATAAATACTTCATGACTCATGTCAGTATAGTAGCAGGCCATAATAAATACTTCATGACTCATGTCAGTATAGTAGCAGACCATAATAAATACTTCATGACTCGTGTCAGTATAGTAGCAGGCCATAATAAATACTTCATGACTCGTGTCAGTATAGTAGCAGACCATAATAAATACTTCATGTCAGTATAGTAGCAGACCATAATACATACTTCATGACTCGTGTCAGTATAGTAGCAGGCCATAATAAATACTTCATGTCAGTATAGTAGCAGACCATAATACATACTTCATGACTCGTGTCAGTATAGTAGCAGGCCATAATAAATACTTCATGTCAGTATAGTAGCAGACCATAATAAATACTTAATGTCAGTATAGTAGCAGACCATAATAAATACTTCATGACTCGTGTCAGTATAGTAGCAGACCATAATAAATACTTCATGACCCATGTCAGTATAGTAGCAGACCATAATAAATACTTCATGTCAGTATAGTAGCAGACCATAATAAATACTATGTCAGTATAGTAGCAGACCATAATAAATACTTCATGACTCATGTCAGTATAGTAGCAGGCCATAATAAATACTATGTCAGTATAGTAGCAGACCATAATAAATACTTCATGACTCATGTCAGTATAGTAGCAGACCATAATAAATACTTTATGTCAGTATAGTAGCAGACCATAATAAATACTTTATGTCAGTATAGTAGCAGACCATAATAAATACTTCATGACTCATGTCAGTATAGTAGCAGACCATAATAAATGCTTTATGTCAGTATAGTAGCAGACCATAATAAATACTTTATGTCAGTATAGTAGCAGACCATAATAAATACTAATAAATGCAGAACAGCAGCAGAGGACAATATATATAGAAGGGTTTCCTCTGGGCTCCTGAGTGTTAACATCTCCACACTTCTCTATTTGGCTAGCCTTTGAGTTTGGAGGCATGTGAAAAAACCCTGTCCTTTCATTATCTAACAAGCAGTTGATAATTAGTACCTCGTACTGTTCCTTGAGCATCTTGGCCAGTTGAGTGTAGACCTCATCTGCCTTCTCTGAGATCTGGACTTCACTGTGATGAACCAGGATGAAGTCCTCATCCTCGTCACCAGGGGGCGACGGCACCTAGAGAACACCACAGACAGACAAGGTGTTCCACCACAGAGGTAGAGGATTGTAGTTCCTTCCTACTAAAAGGTAAGTCTGGAATGACCCACCTTCCCAGCCAAACATTGTTGATATACAATAGTATTGTCTATTTTTTTTAAATACCAGAACTATGACCTGCTGCACAATGACATTGTTACCAAGCCACAAACAATCTGAATAAATCATTTCTCAAAACAGAACAGTGTCAGGCCTAGTTATGTTCTCATCTAGGCAGCAGAACATTTTTCAAATTGGTAGGGCCATGTTTCTCATATCAGTTACATTAGCCTACCCTTTAAAAATGTAAGTGTCAGTTTGTAACTTTCACCAGGTTGGATGTAACGACCGGTCGAGCTACGTAAAAGACTAAATGGTTCCAATCCAAGTCGCGAAAATTCACCTTGCTGATGTCGAGGTGTTTGCCTGCCTTGACGGCGTCGATGAGCGGCTCCAGACCCTTGGCGGTACGGAGCAGGGTTCTGGCTGCGTCCATGTCGTTCTTCTGTTTGGCCTGCAACGCTGCCTTCACGTACTGCTGCCTGCGTCCCTCCACAAAGTCCAACTGCTGTAGCGCTGTAGGGGAGGAGAAGAACAACGTGTTTCTGAAATGACTTCCTATTCCCTATATAGAACACCGCTTTCGACCACAGTAGTACACGATGTTGGGTTATAGGGGATGATCTGTGGTGATTTGCTTAAGACTTTCATAACCGTTTATGACAGTTGTCCTGTTAAAGTAGTGACAGGGACTGGGGTTGTCATCTCTTCTCTTGATTGGCCGTAGTCGGGGAGTTAACCGGTAAGTATGCTAGTCTGTTTTTCCCCCAATAGTATTTGTCACATGCTTGGTGAACAGCAGGTGTAGACGAACAGTGAAATGCATACGGCCCATTATCCAACAATGCAGAGGAAAAAAAGCTAGGACCGTGGAGGTCACGACATTTAGAGCACCAGCTAGGGTAGGGGGCTAGAGATAGAGATGGGGCTAAACGCTAGAGATGGGGCTAGAGGCTAAGGGGCTAGACGCTAGGGGGTAGAGATGGGACTAGAGGCTAGGGGGGCTAGAGAGTAGGGGGCTAGAGAGTAGGGGGCTAGAGAGTAGGGGGCTAGGGTGCTAGAGATGGGGCTAGAGGCTAGGGTGCTAGAGATGGGACTAGAGGCTAGGGGGCTAGGGTGCTAGAGATGGGGCTAGAGGCTAGGATGCTAGAGATGGGACTAGAGGCTAGGGGGCTAGAGGCTAGGGATGCGGCTAGAGGCCTAGAGGCTAGGGGGCTAGAGATGGGGCTAGAGGCTAAGGGGCTAGACGCTAGGGGGTAGAGATGGGACTAGAGGCTAGGGGGCTAGAGGCTAGGGGGCTAGAGGCTAGGGGGGCTAGAGAGTAGGGGGCTAGAGAGTAGGGGGCTAGAGAGTAGGGGGCTAGAGGGTAGGGGGCTAGAGGGTAGGGGGCTAGGGTGCTAGAGATGGGGCTAGAGGCTAGGGTGCTAGAGATGGGGCTAGAGGCTAGGGGGCTAGAGATGGGGCTAGAAGCTAGGGGGCTAGAGATGCGGCTAGAGGCTAGGGGGCTAGAGGGCTAGGGATGGGCTAGAGGCTAGAGATGGGGCTAGAGGCTAAGGGGCAAGACGCTAGGGGGTAGAGATGGGACTAGAGGCTAGGGGGCTAGAGGCTAGGGGGGCTAGAGAGTAGGGGGCTAGAGAGTAGGGGGCTAGAGAGTAGGGGGCTAGGGTGCTAGAGATGGGGCTAGAGGCTAGGGTGCTAGAGATGGGACTAGAGGCTAGGGTGCTAGAGATGGGGCTAGAGGCTAGGGTGCTAGAGATGGGACTAGAGGCTAGGGGGCTAGAGGGCTAGAGACTAGGGGGCTAGAGGCTAGGGGGCTAGGGATGCGGCTAGAGGCTAGGGATGGGGCTAGAGGCTAGGGGGCTAGAGAGGGGCTAGAAGCTAGGGGGCTAGAGATGGGGCTAGAAGCTAGGGGGCTAGAGATGGGGCTAGAAGCTAGGGGGCTAGAGATGGGGCTAGAAGCTAGGGGGCTAGAGATGGGGCTAGAAGCTAGGGGGCTAGAGATGGGGCTAGAGGCTAGGGAGCTAGAGATGGGGCTAGAGGCTAGGGAGCTAGAGATGGGGCTAGAAGCTAGGGGGCTAGAGATGGGGCTAGAAGCTAGGGGGCTAGAGATGGGGCTAGAAGCTAGGGGGCTAGAGATGGGGCTAGAGGCTAGGGAGCTAGAGATGGGGCTAGAAGCTAGGGGGCTAGAGATGGGGCTAGAAGCTAGGGGGCTAGAGATGGGGCTAGAAGCTAGGGGGCTAGAGATGGGGCTAGAAGCTAGGGGGCTAGAGGCTAGGGGGCTAGAGGCTAGGGGGCTAGAGATGGGGCTAGAAGCTAGGGGGCTAGAGATGGGGCTAGAAGCTAGGGGGCTAGAGGCTAGGGGGCTAGAGGCTAGGGGGCTAGAGATGGGGCTAGAGGCTAGGGGCTAGAGATGGGGCTAGAGGCTAGGGGCTAGAGATGGGGCTAGAGGCTAGGGGGCTAGAGATGGGGCTAGGGTCTGACCTGTAGCAGACAGGGTCTCTCTCTGGTGGGTCCTGTCTGCAGAGGGAGAGGTGCTCCTCTTGGGCCTCTGGGTCGTGGGCGGAACAGCCAACATGGGCTTCTTTAACTTCTCAGGAACAGGAGGCTTGCTCTGTGGATAGGAACACAGTCAAACAACACACTAACCCTATGTCTCAAATCCCACCCTATTTACTACTTTTGCCCCAAAGGTTGCTGGATCGAATCCCCGAGCTGACAAGGTAAATATATTTAGTTCTGCCCCTGAACAAGGCGGTTAACCCACTGTTCCCCGGGCACTGATGACGTGGATGTCGATTAAGGCAGCCCCCCTACACCTCTCCGATTCACGGGGGTTGGGTTAAATGTGGAAGACACATTTCAGTTGTACAACTGACTAGGTATCCTAACCCTTTCCCACACAGAGGCCTGGGTTGTGCTCTATATGAGAATAAGGTGGTTTCTAGTGCACAATATTGGAAGGAAAGAAATAGTTTACCTCCTCATTCTCTCCTTCCTCCTCTCCTGTCACTATGGTTTCCTCAGATGCCAGCTTATTGGCTGCCTCCAGCATGGCAGCGAATCCCTGCTCAGCTCCCGCCCCCCCCTCCTGGCCAGGGATTGGATGAAACCCTGTTGGATGCAGATACATCATTCTGATTGGATCACACAAACATAGCTACAAAAAAATATCTATATTGTTTATACACAACTAATGCTACAACTACAATAAATTATCTGTTTTTACATTCAGTAGCTAACATTACTAATGGAACAAGAGCTTGTCTCCTGTTTCTGATGTACAGGACACCCCCTGCACAGGACACTAGTCTATATCCTGTTTCTGATGTACCAGTACACCCCCTGCACAGGACACTAGTCTATATCCTGTTCCTGTAGAGAGACAGCTTGATGTACAGGACACCCCCTGGACAGGACACTAGTCTATATCCTGTGTCTGTAGTGAGACAGCTTGATGTACAGTACACCCCCTGGACAGGACACTAGTCTATATCCTGTTTCTGTAGTGAGACAGGTTGATGTACAGTACACCCCCTGGACAGGACACTAGTCTATATCCTGTTTCTGATGTACAGGACACCCCCTGGACAGGACACTAGTCTATATCCTGTTCCTGTAGAGAGACAGCTTGATGTACAGTACACCCCCTGGACAGGACACTAGTCTATATCCTGTTTCTGATGTACAGGACACCCCCTGGACAGGACACTAGTCTATATCCTGCTTCTGTAGTGAGACAGCTTGATGTACAGTACACCCCCTGGACAGGACACTAGTCTATATCCTGTTTCTGTAGTGAGACAGCTTGATGTACAGTACACCCCCTGGACAGGACACTAGTCTATATCCTGTTTCTGATGTACAGGACACCCCCTGGACAGGACACTAGTCTATATCCTGTTCCTGTAGAGACAGCTTGATGTACTAGTACACCCCCTGGACAGGACACTAGTCTATATCCTGTTCCTGTAGAGAGACAGCTTGATGTACAGTACACCCCCTGGACAGGACACTAGTCTATATCCTGTTTCTGATGTACAGGACACCCCCTGGACAGGACACTAGTCTATATCCTGCTTCTGTAGTGAGACAGCTTGATGTACAGGACACCCCCTGGACAGGACACTAGTCTATATCCTGTTTCTGTAGTGAGACAGCTTGATGTACAGTACACCCCCTGGACAGGACACTAGTTTATCTCCTGTTTCTGATGTACAGGACACCCCCTGGACAGGACACTAGTCTATCTCCTGTTCCTGTAGAGAGACAGCTTGATGTAGCAGGACACTAGTCTATATCCTGTTTCTGTAGAGAGACAGCGTGATGTACAGGACACCCCCTGGACAGGACACTAGTCTATATCCTGTGTCTGTAGTGAGACAGCGTGATGTACAGGACACCCCCTGGACAGGACACTAGTCTATATCCTGTTCCTGTAGTGAGACAGCTTGATGTACCAGGACACCCCCTGGACAGGACACTAGTCTATATCCTGTTTCTGTAGTGAGACAGCTTGATGTACAGTACACCCCCTGGACAGGACACTAGTCTATATCCTGTTTCTGTAGTGAGACAGCTTGATGTACAGTACACCTCCTGGACAGGACACTAGTCTATATCCTGTTTCTGTAGTGAGACAGCTTGATGTACAGGACACCCCCTGGACAGGACACTAGTCTATATCCTGTTTCTGATGTACAGGACACCCCCTGGACAGGACACTAGTCTATATCCTGTTTCTGTAGTGAGACAGCTTGATGTACAGGACACCCCCTGGACAGGACACTAGTCTATATCCTGTTCCTGTAGAGAGACAGCTTGATGTACAGTACACCCCCTGGACAGGACACTAGTCTATATCCTGTTTCTGATGTACAGGACACCCCCTGGACAGGACACTAGTCTATATCCTGTTTCTGTAGTGAGACAGCTTGATGTACAGGACACCCCCTGGACAGGACACTAGTCTATATCCGGTTCCTGTAGTGAGACAGCTTGATGTACAGTACACCCCCTGGACAGGACACTAGTCTATATCCTGTTTCTGTAGTGAGACAGCTTGATGTACAGGACACCCCCTGGACAGGACACTAGTCTATATCCGGTTCCTGTAGTGAGACAGCGTGATGTACAGGACTCACCTGGGGGGACAGGCAGCTCAGCATAGTTGACAGCTCGTCCTGCTTTGTGGGTGCGGATGGCACTCTGGTATTGCTGTGGGAACAGGTAATGGGTCATATCATAGTCCTCTAATAACCAGAGGTCAAAGGTGATAAGGATTTAGGCATGGATTCAGTCCCATCGTACCGCTGCCACGTTTTGGACTTTGACCCCCTTTAAAAAACATTGTGTTTCTGCTACATTGGATCGGTTTATTTCTTCTGTATCTGCAGACCCCCAGCCATCTGCAGACCCCCAGCCATCTGCAGACCCCCAGCCATCTGCAGACCCCCAGCCATCTGCAGACCCCCAGCCATCTGCAGACCCCCAGCCATCTGCAGACCCCCAGCCATCTGCAGACCCCCAGCCATCTGCAGACCCCCAGCCATCTTCGTGATTAACGGGGGCTGCGCTAGAGATAATGGCTGATCACGAAGGGAACCGGGATTGGGTCTTCTTTTTTTTTAAACAAAAATGTCAGAATGATTTGAGCTACAAAACTATTCAAAAGTAATCTCTGAAAAGCTGAGACACGTAACATGTTTTGGTCTATGACCTCACACAAGCGTCATTAGAAGGGGGTCTTCTACATGGAAGCTCATAGGAGACCCCAGGACAGTGTCAGGTTTTAGATTAGGCATGTTGTTGTTGCCATTTGTCAATTTAAAACACTCATGAATGAAACGGATTATGTGTTGTACTTGTAGTCCTGGTTCTCCTGAAAACAACAACACTTCAATATGAAGATAAATATAAGGGCTGGACATGCAGACGGACAAATGAAAAGGCGATTTTTGATGGAGTCTCGAGACTTAAAAGAGTTTTAAGTACTTTGTGATAAACAGTTTTTTTTAAAGACACAGAGTACAAATAGAAAGTTATTGGTTGTTCTACACAGTTAAGGTTAAGTCTTAGGAGGCGTTACCTTGGCGATGCGCTCGTGCATGCGGGCCTTGCGCTCGTCTCCGCTGGCTTTGGCCTGGGCGCAGGCCTCCTGATACCGGTCTCTCCGCTGCTCCAGGGCCTCCAGAACGTCTTTAGGCTGGGCCGGGACAGCAGAGGGGGCTGGAGGTGTGGAGGCAGGGGGATTGGGGCTTGAGGTCTGTCCAGGAACGGGTTCTTTTTCTGGGCCAGATAAGGCCGAGATGACCCCTAAAGACAGAGCAACGGATGATAAATTATGACGAATCAAATATAAAAAATATATAACATCTTAGAGACGGACAACTTTGACGCCATATTTTTCCAAAATGGCTCCATTCCCTATATAATGCAATGGTTCTGATAGGGCTCTGGCCTAAAGTAGTGCACTACATAGGGAATAGGGTGCCATTTCAGATCAGCCCTGTGGTCACTCCTTACCCGAGGATAGTGAGGGTGGCAGGCAACTCAGGTCCACCTCCTGCCCCTTCTCCAATGCTTCGATCACCGCGTCAAACCTCTGCAACCAAAAACACAGACAACAACAAGATATCACAATGGCAGTCTTTGTTGACTTCCTACATGTTTTGCATGCCTCAGATAACTCCAGGGCCTCAGTGAGGAACAGGACAAAGAGAACGGAAGCAGAAGAGACACAGATGGACTCAAACAACTCCTCCAGCTGCCCTAGTTTAATACAGAGAACATCTCTCTCCTCCAGCTGCCCTAGTTTAATACAGAGAACATCTCTCTCCTCCAGCTGCCCTAGTTTAATACAGAGAACATCTCTCTCCTCCAGCTGCCCTAGTTTAATACACAGAGAACATCTCTCTCCTCCAGCTGCCCTAGTGAACACACAGATCAGCTGCCCTAGTTTAATACAGAGAACATCTCTCTCCTCCAGCTGCCCAAGTGAACATCTCTCTCCTCCAGCTGCCCAAGTGAACATCTCTCTCCTCCAGCTGCCCAAGTGAACACACAGAACATCTCTCCTCCAGCTGCCCAAGTGAACACACAGAACATCTCTCCTCCAGCTGCCCAAGTGAACACACAGAACATATCTCCTCCAAATGATATAGTAGGCGACAAAGCTGCTGTTAAGAATCTCCATGCATCACTTAGTCAGATAACTGCCAGAGTTGTACATAGAGGATGGACCACAAAACCTTGACCAGGCTCATCCCCAAGAGATCATACATTACCCCCCTAGCTTACTCCTGGAAGAGCCTAAGATCATACATTACCCCCCTAGCTTACTCCTGGAAGAGCCTAAGATAATACATTACCCCCCTAGCTTACTCCTGGAAGAGCCTAAGATAATACATTACCCCCCTAGCTTACTCCTGGAAGAGCCTAAGATAATACATTACCCCCTAGCTTACTCCTGGAAGAGCCTAAGATAATACATTACCCCCCCTAGCTTATTCGGCAGGGCGGCAGGATAGCCTAGTGGTTAGAGCGTTGGACTAGTAGCCGAAAGGTTGCAAGTTCAAATCCCCAAGCTACAAATCTGTCGTTCTGCCCCTGAACAGGCAGTTAACCCACTGTTCCTAGGCCGTCATTGAAAATAAGAATTTGTTCTTAACTGACTTGCCTAGTTTAATGAAGGTCAAATAAAAAAATAAAATTCCTGGAAGAGCCTAAGCTCTTCTTTAAAATGTCAACACTTTTTGATCCCAAAAACATAAAACAGTGAGTGACCTTGCTGGTCCTGAAGTAGAGTTTGACTTGTTCCATGTCTCCTTGCTGCTTGGCTTTCAGAGCCGCCACTTTATACTCTCTCTGTCTGCCTAACAGCATCGCCTTCGTGGCCTCGCCTACTGTGGGATCAGAGGAGAACACACACACACACAGAGAGAAACACAGCAATCACAACCACATCCCAAGAGGTGTAGAGAAACACAGCAACCACATCCCAGGAGTGCAGTGAACCTCCTGTAGACAAACAAATGTAACATTCATTTGGTTGGAGGCAGGTGATTCTTGTTTACTGTTATCATTTATCTAATCTGTGGTAAATTTCAGGAGCCTACATGGTAAAAAAATAAGTTGATCGAAATGATTGACTAAGTAACAGCTACAATCATTAAATGATTGACTTCCTGTGTGACCTGTGCTGGCCTGTCCAGTCTCTTCCTCTCCCTCAGTGCTAGGATGGCTGCTGACAGTGGCCAGGGTGGAGATAGACAGCTCCTCCTCACTGCTGGGTGATACTGCCTCAGGTGAGACAGGTACGGGTAACATTTCAGCAGGAGCAGCAGCCTCTGGCTCCCCCTGCTGTTGTGGAGGTGTCGGTTCAGGTTCAAGACCAGAGGGTGGAGGGGGAGGAGCACGTCGTGGGGGGGCGGTGGAGGTTGGGGCTCCACCAGCTACAGGTGGGGGGATGTCAGCCTCATCCACCTTCCTCCCCTTCTTCAATGAGACCAGCATGGACTCCAGGCTCTGTGGAGAAGCACAGAGATAAGGAGACAGGACAAGAAAGGTTTTTGGACTTTAGATTCGAGGGGGGGGGGGGGGGGGGTCAAATCCTCCTGCTAGAACCATTAGCAAATTGTCTCAGCGTAGTAGACCGTGCTGATCTTGGATCAGGTCCTTCCTGACCATATGATCTTATTAATTATAATTTTTATTTAAAAAAAAGGGCAAACTGATTCTAGATCAGCGTTTACTCTGAGAAGCTTTGTGAATATAGGCTCTGGAAAGCAACAAGGAGTACATGCTTTCGCTCCAGCTCTACACTAAAAACACAACAGGACATGAGAGAGAGTTTATAGTGAACTACAAATTAGCATCGCCACCTGGATCCCTCTGTCGTATCTCCGTGCTTTAGACGATTCCCCTGAGGCCTTGGCGTGAGCGACAGCTGTCCGGTACATACTCAGTCTCTCCTCCAAGGTGTGCTGCAGACTGCCGGGTACCGCAGGAGGAGCTAACTGATGATAAGAACAACCACCAAGTTTGATCATTCAGTGTTCACGTGTACTGTGAAGTATTGTAAATGCAGGTTACAGTGCCGTCTTCAAGAAGTATTCATACCCCTTGACTCGTTGCACATGTTTTATTGTGTAATAGACCATTCAAAATGTATTACATTTATTTTCTCCCATCTATACAAAATACGGCATAAATGAGTGAAAACTTGGGTTTCCTTCTTCTACAGCAACTGAGTTAGGAAGGACGCCTGTAGTGACTGGGTGTATTGATACACCATCCAAAGTGTAAATTAATAACTTCACCATGCTCAAAAGGGATATTCAATTAATGCTCTGGTTTTTTTGTTTGTTTGTTAAACCCCATCGACCAATAGGTGCCCTTCTTTGTGAGGCATTGGAAAAACCTCCCTGGTCTTTGTGGTTGAATCTGTTTTTAAAATGACTGCTCAACTGAGGGACCTTACAGATAATTGTATGTGTGGTGGGTACAGAGATGAGGTAGTCATTCAAAACTCATGTTAAACACGATTAGTTGCACACAGAGTGAGTCCATGCAACTTATTATGGGACTTATTTAGCACATTTTTAATCGTTAACTTATGTTGGCTTGACAAATAATTTTAATTAAAAAAATACTAAAAAAAATCCCAAAACATAATTCCACGTTGACATTATGGGGTATTGTGTGCAGGCCAATAACATGTAATACATATTCAATACTTTCCCAAGGCCCTGCATGTGACCTTCCGAGTTGCCAAGACTACGTCCCAACGTAAGCCCGGGTTGCCAAGACTACGTCCCAACGTAAGCCCGGGTTGCCAAGACTACGTCCCAACGTAAGCCCGGGTTGCCAAGACCACGTCCCAACGTAAGCCCGGGTGGCCAAGACCACGTCCCAACGTAAACCCGGGTTGCCAAGACTACGTCCGAATGTTGCAGCACATTATCACAGCATAGGCATTAACATTATACCTGTACACAATCTAACACAAGCAGTCCATTTCATGTGCTACTATTAACTTGAGCCATTTCAAACGGACACAACAACATTAGTCACATAAGGGAAAGAGGATTCACACGTCACTATTGTAAAAATAGTATCTCACTCCACTTGTTTGCCAGAGTCTGTTGAGAAGGGAAATGTAAGTGCTGTTTGCATGTAGTTGACAATGCTCTGATTAGAGACGTGAGTAACAAGCCCATTAATGCTTCAGTATTTCATACACACAGGTAACTAAAAAGTCACACGCAGGAATTGCAGGATACAACTCAGTGTATTTGTTTGTATAGGCAGGTGATGTCATGTTAGTTTACCTGGGGTGGGGATTGCGGAGGCTCTTCCGTGGAGGTGGGTGTCACATGATCCTCCGTTTCCTCGTCACCCACCACTTCCTGCAGCTCAGCCTGGTAACATAGTAACAGTCAGGCACAAACAGAACATGTTTACCATAGGTTCAACGCAACACTAACACAGCGAGCCGCGCACACACACACACACACACACACACACAATTAGTAAAAGATGATCAAAAATAGATTGAAATAAACCCAAACAGTTACCAGTAAATCTTCATCCTCTTCCAGGTTATCATCATCATCATCATCATCGTCGTATATATCCTTCATACACTCCTCTGCCATTCTGGCTATATTCTCCATAGGTAAGGGGGCTAGGACAGAGACACATATCAATGGCGTAATCAGTGGGATAAATATTATAAATTAACATGGGGGGGGGTTCCATCTTGTGATTTTTTTTTTTTTAGGACGTAATCACAAGGATGACCTATGACCCTCAAAGAGTAATGTTTTTACCACACTGCTGGACGCTCCTCACCTCCGTTCATCAACAAAAACAAAAACAATGAAGGCAGTGGGGGTGAACAGTGGCGTTGTTCCCTAATGAGGATTTAATCGCAAAATAAAAAAATAAAATTGTATCTCATTAAAGTAGAGATACAGTGCCTTCAAAAAGTATTCATACCCCTTGACTTATTACACATTCTCTTGTGTTTACAATCCGAAATCAAAATGGATTAAATAAAAACAAATTAAGTCACCCATCTATCTACACACAATACCTCATCTCCATCGAGTACACCTGTTGCCAATTCAATTGTTTGAACATGATTTTGAAAAAAAAAAAAACACTTGTCTCATATATATATATATATATATAAAAAAGTCCCACAGTTGACATGTCAGACACAAAACCATGAAGTCCAAGGATCTGTCCGTAGATCAGAGATAGAAGTGCGATTAGGCATACAGTATATCTGGGGAAGGGTATAAAACAGTTTCTAGAACGTTGAAAGTTTCCAAACAGCACAGCGGTCACCATTACTGGGAAAAGGGAAGAATCTGGAACTACTCAGACTCTGCCTAGAGCTGGCTGTCTGACCAAAGTGAACAACCGGGCAAGAAGGTCCTTGGTCAGGGAGGTGACCAAGAACCCAATGATCACTGACAGAACTACACAGTTCCTTGGCTGAGATGGGAGAAACTTCTAGAAGGACAACAGTCTCTACAGCACTTCACCAATCTGGGCTTTATGGGGGGAGTGGCCAGACTGAAGACACCCCTGAGAAAAAGGCACATGACAGCATGTCAGGAGTTTGCAAAAAAAGGCACGTGAAAAATTCAGCGCATAAGGCAAAATATTCAGTGGTCTGATGAGACAAATTGAACTCTTGAGCCTGAATGAAAAGTGCTGTCTGGAGAAAACCAGACACAGCTCATCACCCATTTAACACCATCCCTACCGTGAAGCATGGTGGTGGCAGAATCATGCTATGGGGATGCTTTTCAGCAGCAGGTTCTGGGACACAAGTAAGGATAGAAGGGAATAATGAATGGAGCCAAATTCAGCCAAATGCATGATGAGAACCTGCTTTAGAGTGCAAACAATCTTACACTGGGGCAAAGATTTACATTCCAACAGAACAATGACCACAAGCATACAGCCAAAGCAACGCTGGAATTTCTACAGAACTAGAATGTATACGTCATTGAGTGGCCCAGCCACAGCCCAGACATAAATCCTATTGAAAATCTACGGAAAGACTTGAAGATTGCTATTCACCGCCGCTCCCCATCTAACTTAATAACAGAGCTTGAGAAATATGCAAAGAATAATGGAATAAAAATGATTTTATCCAGATGTGCAAAGCCGATAGACATACCCAAGAAGACTCAAAGCTTTAAAAATCGGCACCAAAGGTGTGAATACTTAGGAGATATTTACGTACTTATTTTCAAATAAATTTGCTACAATTTCTACAAACATGTTTCACTTTGTCATTATGGGGTATTGTGGGTAGACGGGTGAGAAAGTCAAGTGGTATGAATACTTCCTGAAAGCTGTATAGTTCTTGTATTTTTATTTATTTGACCTTTATTTAACTAGGCAAGTCATTTAAGAACAAATTCTTATTTAAATTAACGGGCTACCGGGGAACAGTGGGCTAACTGCCTTGTTCAGGGGCAGAACGATAGATTTTTACCTTGTCAGCTCGGGGATTCGATCTTGCAACCTTTCGGTTACTAGGCTACCTGCCGCCCCTCTAACCACTAGGCTACCTGCCGCCCCTCTAACCACTAGGCTACCTGCCGCCCCTCTAACCACTAGGCTACCTGCCGCCCCTCTAACCACTAGGCTACCTGCCGCCCCTCTAACCACTAGGCTACCTGCCGCCCCTCTAACCACTAGGCTACCTGCCGCCCCTCTAACCACTAGGCTACCTGCCTCAACCACGAGTACAACACAGTGTGTGAAGACTTACCTTTCTGCTTTAGTCTCCCTCCAGCAGGCTTGCCCCCAGTGAGAGCTGATAACTCTGCCTCTAGATCAGCATCATCCACGGTCGGATCATCCATGTCCTGCGTCATCTCCTCTGGGTTGAAGTCCACAAACAAACCCATCTGGAACCAAGGAAGGTGAATGGTGATATTGGATAGCTAGTGTGTGTGTAAGAGAGAGGTTAGCCAGCCAGCCTCCTCGTTGTCATTTTACGTTGTGACACACACACACACACACAGGTGATGTGTCCCTCTCACCTGTTTGGCTGCAGCTGCGCCCTGGCCCTTTGGCAAAGGAGCCCTCTTCTTCTTCCCGAACATACCGCTAGTTTTAAAACACCCCTAACCGGAGGAATTAAACCGTCCCAAGAGATCTGGGGGAAAACAGAAGACGACAGACTAACGTTAGCTAGATAGCTAGCTAGTGATGTTGCTACGCTAAACGTCAGCTAGTTAACACTACTAACCAGTGTTAGTAAGTTCAACTTAAAGTTGCTAACTTAAAACAGTTGCAGGTGCAGCAGGTCATGTGAGCTAACGTAGCTAAAAAATAAATATTGAAACGGCAGAGGCTAGTAGTGAACTAGTTAGTAAAGTTACCATTTTTTTTTGCTAAAATAGCTAACATTACACAGACAGTGGATTTGCTTGCTAGGGTATGAGGCAACCATTTCGTGACATGCAAAAACCGCCTCCCTTGAGGTAGCTAACGCTACTTCGGTGTTTTTAAGCCAGCTAGCAAACCATTAACATTCGCTAGTAGCAAAACTATCTGTGGGTAGTTAGTTAGCTAACGACGCTTATAGTACGACCATTGTCCTTTACCTACTCATTCACCACGAATGCAACGTACTTTCCTTCAAGGATAAACGTGAAATCTCCAGCCAGCGACCAGTTGACGGTTATTTACTCTCAGACTGACAACCAACTTCTTCTTCTTCGTGTGCATTTCCCCGGCGGACTGAACGCTGTGTTGTATATTGCTGCCCATCGCAGGTCAGAGTGCAGATTGCACATTTTGTAAAAAAAACAACAACATAATTATAATATATATACTTAAAAAATGAGGGAACATTTTTTATTGTACCTACCATTTATTTGGCCCTAAACGAGCCTACACGAGGCCGTCAGCATGGCAGGATTGAACCCCTTCTCTCAACTTCCTGTAGATCTTCTGCACTGAAATCTTTCACATCCAAATATTTATCTGCTGCTGCAACTACCACATCTATCTTCTGTGATTTCCGTTCCATCAATGCAGTGCAGTTGATTACCATGGTTATAAATGCATGAAATTCAACCTTACTAAAATTCATTTTCTCTGGATCTCTCTCTTCAGGCCTCAATGGGGGGCTCCCAATCAAATCCTTCATCCTTGAGCTATCCTCTACTTTCCTTACTGCTTCAGCATATGAAACCTTCTTCCGCACTCGAACTCTGGCAATCTCAACTTGTCTCTTTCTCTAGTACAGGGCACTTCAGACCCCCAGCTACATAGGCGATTCACAGTTTACACACAGTGCTTTCTCAACCCCAACTTCACACTTCCTCTGACTATGACCTCCTGCACACTTTCCACATCCTGGGACCTCCCTTCTGCATACTGTTGCTACATGTCCAAATCCTTGGCACCTAAAGCCCCGTAGCAGGTTCGGAACAAACACCCTCACCAAATAGCTAATATACTGACCTTACCAGGTAGAAACTCCATGTCGAAGCTCAACAAGACAGACAGGGTATACTCCCTTTCCCCATTTCTTCCGGGTCTGTGTCTCACCAAATGGTGGGTGTCACAAACACCAGGAATATTTTTTCTCATCTTATCCACCTCTACACTCAACGATACCCCAGAGGGCGTGACATAACCTATTCCCCCTCAGGAGACTGAAAAGATTTGGCACGAGTCCTCAGATCCTCAAAAAGTTCTACAGCGGCACACCATCGAGAGAGATTAAAGAGAATAGACAGTACGGGACATTAAAGAGAATAGACAGTACGGGACATTAAAGAGAATAGACAGTACGGGACATTAAAGAGAATAGACAGTACGGGACATTAAAGAGAATAGACAGTACGGGACATTAAAGAGAATAGACAGTACGGGACATTAAAGAGAATAGACAGTACGGGACATTAAAGAGAATAGACAGTACGGGACATTAAAGAGAATAGACAGTACGGGACATTAAAGAGAATAGACAGTACGGGACATTAAAGAGAATAGACAGTACGGGACATTAAAGAGAATAGACAGTACGGGACATTAAAGAGAATAGACAGTACGGGACATTAAAGAGAATAGACAGTACGGGACATTAAAGATAATAGACAGTACGGGACATTAAAGAGAATAGACAGTACGGGACATTAAAGAGAATAGACAGTACGGGACATTAAAGAGAATAGACAGTACGGGACATTAAAGAGAATAGACAGTACGGGACATTAAAGAGAATAGACAGTACGGGACATTAAAGAGAATAGACAGTACGGGACATTAAAGAGAATAGACAGTACGGGACATTAAAGAGAATAGACAGTACGGGACATTAAAGAGAATAGACAGTACGGGACATTAAAGAGAATAGACAGTACGGGACATTAAAGAGAATAGACAGTACGGGACATTAAAGAGAATAGACAGTACGGGACATTAAAGAGAATAGACAGTACGGGACATTAAAGAGAATAGACAGTACGGGACATTAAAGAGAATAGACAGTACGGGACATTAAAGATAATAGACAGTACGGGACATTAAAGAGAATAGACAGTACGGGACATTAAAGAGAATAGACAGTACGGGACATTAAAGAGAATAGACAGTACGGGACATTAAAGAGAATAGACAGTACGGGACATTAAAGAGAATAGACAGTACGGGACATTAAAGAGAATAGACAGTACGGGACATTAAAGAGAATAGACAGTACGGGACATTAAAGAGAATAGACAGTACGGGACATTAAATAGAATAGACAGTACGGGACATTAAAGAGAATAGACAGTACGGGACATTAAAGAGAATAGACAGTACGGGACATTAAAGAGAATAGACAGTACGGGACATTAAAGAGAATAGACAGTACGGGACATTAAAGAGAATAGACAGTACGGGACATTAAAGAGAATAGACAGTACGGTGATGCCAGAAAACATAACCACATCAACAAGATATCTTCATGATATACTGCTAGAAAAATACGCAAACATAATAATTGAAGCTCTCAACATGCTCCACTACAGCCCCATCGATGAGAATGGGGGGCGTGCTCTGTCCTCTTTTTCCTGTAGTCCACAATCATCTCCTTTGTCTTGATCACGTTGAAGGAGAGGTTGTTGTCCTGGCACCACACGGCCAGGTTTCGGACCTCCTGCCTATAGGCCGTCTCATTGTTGTCGGTGATCAGGCCTAAGTTCATCGTTGTCGGTGATCAGGCCTAAGTTTGCCAATGACACTGTTGTGTAATCGTCAAACTTAATGATGGTGTTGGAGTCGTGCCTGGCAGTTCAGTCATGAGTGAACAGGGAGTACAGGAGGGGACTGAGTACGCACCCCTGAGGGGCCCCTGTTTTGAGGATCAGCGTGGTGGATGTGTTGTTACCTACCCTTACCACCTGGGGGCGGCCCGTCAGGAAGTCCAGGATCCAGTTGCAGAGGGAGGTGTTTAGTCCCAGGGTCCTTAGCTTAGTGATGAGCTTTGAGGACAAAATGGTGTTGAACGCTGAGCTGTAGTCAATGAAAAGCATTCTCACATAGGTGTTCCTTTTGTCCAGGTGGGAAAGGGCAGTGTGGAGTGCAAGAGAGATGACATCATCTGTGGATCTGTTGGGGCGGGATGCAAATGATTGGGTCTAACGTTCTGGGAAAATGGTGTTGATGTAAGCCATGACCAGCCTTTCAAAGCACTTCATCGCTACAGACGTGAGTGCTATGAGTCGGTAGTCATTTAGGCAGATGACCTTAGTGTTTTTGGGCACAGGGACTATGGTGGTCTTTTTAAAACATGTTGGTATTACAGACTAGGTCAGGGAGAGGTTGAAAATGTCAGTGAAGACACTTGCCAGTTGGTCAGCGCATGCTCGCAGTACACATCGTGGTAATTCGTCAGGCTCTGTGGCGAGCAATAGCTCGAGACTTCCTTAGATATCGTGCACCAGTACAAAAATACATAGTTCGCCATCCCTGTTTAAAGGGCTTACTCACATCGGCTGCGGAGAGCGTGATCACACAGTCTTCTGGAACAGCTGGTCATGTACAGTGCCTTGCGAAAGTATTCGGCCCCCTTTAACTTTGCGACCTTTTGCCACATTTCAGGCTTCAAACATAAAGATATACAACTGTATTTTTTTGTGAAGAATCAACAACAAGTGGGACACAATCATGAAGTGGAACGACATTTATTGGATATTTCAAACTTTTTTAACAAATCAAAAACTGAAAAATTGGGCGTGCAAAATTATTCAGCCCCTTTACTTTCAGTGCTGCAAACTCTCTCCAGAAGTTCAGTGAGGATCTCTGAATGATCCAATGTTGACCTAAATGACTAATGATGATAAATACAATCCACCTGTGTGTAATCAAGTCTCCGTATAAATGCACCTGCACTGTGATAGTCTCAGAGGTCCGTCAAAAGCGCAGAGAGCATCATGAAGAACAAGGAACACACCAGGCAGGTCCGAGATACTGTTGTGAAGAAGTTTAAAGCCGGATTTGGATACAAAAAGATTTCCCAAGCTTTAAACATCCCAAGGAGCACTGTGCAAGCGATAATATTGAAATGGAAGGAGTATCAGACCACTGCAAATCTACCAAGACGTGGCCGTCCCTCTAAACTTTCAGCTCATACAAGGAGAAGACTGATCAGAGATGCAGCCAAGAGGCCCATGATCACTCTGGATGAACTGCAGAGATCTACAGCTGAGGTGGGAGACTCTGTCCATAGGACAACAATCAGTCGTGTATTGCACAAATCTGGCCTTTATGGAAGAGTGGCAAGAAGAAAGCCATTTCTTAAAGATATCCATAAAAAGTGTTGTTTAAAGTTTGCCACAAGAGACACACCAAACATGTGGAAGAAGGTGCTCTGGTCAGATGAAACCAAAATTCAACTTTTTGGCAACAATGCAAAACGTTATGTTTGGCGTAAAAGCAACACAGCTGAACACACCATCCCCACTGTCAAACATGGTGGTGGCAGCATCATGGTTTGGGCCTGCTTTTCTTCAGCAGGGACAGGGAAGATGGTTCAAATTGATGGGAAGATGGATGGAGCCAAATACAGGACCATTCTGGAAGAAAACCTGATGGAGTCTGCAAAAGACCTGAGACTGGGACGGAGATTTGTCTTCCAACAAGACAATGATCCAAAACATAAAGCAAAATCTACAATGGAATGGTTCAAAAATAAACATATCCAGGTGTTAGAATGGCCAAGTCAAAGTCCAGACCTGAATCCAATCGAGAATCTGTGGAAAGAACTGAAAACTGCTGTTCACAAATGCTCTCCATCCAACCTCACTGAGCTCGAGCTGTTTTGCAAGGAGGAATGGGAAAAAAAATTCAGTCTCTCGATGTGCAAAACTGATAGAGACGTACCCCAAGCGACTTACAGCTGTAATCGCAGCAAAAGGTGGCGCTACAAAGTATTAACTTAAGGGGGCTGAATAATTTTGCACGCCCAATTTTTCAGTTTTTGATTTGTTAAAAAAGTTTGAAATATCCAATAAATGTCGTTCCACTTCATGATTGTGTCCCACTTGTTGTTGATTCTTCACAAAAAAAATACAGTATTATATCTTTATGTTTGAAGCCTGAAATGTGGCAAAAGGTCGCAAAGTTCAAGGGGGCCGAATACTTTCGCAAGGCACTGTATGTTTCAGTGTTATTTGCCTCAAAGCGAGCATAGAAGTAGTTTAGCTCGTCTGGTAGGCTCGTGTCACTGGGCAGCTCTCGGCTGTGCTTCCATTTGTAGTCTGTAATAGTTTGCAAGCCCTGCCACATCCGACGAGCGTCAGAGCCGGTGTAGTATGATTCGATCTTAGTTCCGTATCGATGCTTTACCTGTTTGATGGTTCGTCGGAGGGCATAGCGGGATTTCTTATCAGCTTCCCGCTCCTTGAAAGCGGCAGCTCTAGCCGTTAGCTCAGTGCGGATGTTGCCTGTAATCCATGGCTTCTGGTTGGGGTATGTACATACAGTCACTGTGGGGACGATGTCATCGATGCACTTATTGATGAAGCCAGTGACAGATGTGGTGTAATCCTCAATGCCATCGGAAGAATCCCGGGACATATTCCAGTCTGTGCAAAACAGTCCTGTAGTTTAGCATCTGCTTCATCTAACAACTTTGTTTTATTGATCTAGTCACTGGTGTTTCCTGCTTTAATTTTAGCCTGTAACCAGGAATCAGGAGGATAGAATTATGGTCAGATTTGCCAAATGGAGTGCGAGGGAGAGCTTTGTACGCGTCTCTGTGTGGAGTAAATGTGGTCTAGAATTTATTTTCCTCTGGTTGCACATTTAACATGCTGATAGAAATTTGGTAAAACAGATTTAAGTTTCCCTGCATTAAAGTCCCCGGCTACTAGGAGCGCCGCCTCTGGGTGAGCGTTTTCTTGTTTGCTTATGTCTGTCACGTTCTGACCTCTATTTCTGTTGTTTTGTATTTATTTAGTATGGTCAGGGCGTGAGTTGGGTGGGCAGTCTATGTTTGTTTTTCTATGTTTTGGGGCATTTCTATGTTTTCGGCCTAGTATGGTTCTCAATCAGAGGCAGGTGTCATTAGTTGTCTCTGATTGAGAATCATACTTAGGTAGCCTGGGTTTCACTGTGTGTTTGTGGGTGATTGTTCCTGTCACTGTGTTTGTTGTCACAGGATAGGACTGTTTTGCGTTTTCACATTTCTTGTTTTTGTTAGTTTGTTCATGTGTAGTGATTTATTAAAACATGAATAACCACCACGCTGCGCTTTGGTCCGCTTCTCTTCCTCCTACAGACGAACGCCCTTACAGAATCACCCACCTACCAAGGACCAAGCGGCGTGGTAAACAGAGGCAGCAGCAACAGCAGCAGCAGGAGAAGCGACTGGTGCAGCAGGAGCAACAGCAGCAGCAGCAAAATCAGCAGTGGGAGAGGCTGCACTACTTGGAGAGATGGACTTGGGAGGAGATTCTAGACGGGAAAGGACCCTGGGCAGAGCCAGGAGAATATTGCCGCCCCAAGGCCGAGCTGGAGGCAGCAAAAGCAGAGAGGCGGCATTATGAGGAACTAGCACGGCAGAGCGGATGGAAGCCCGAGAGTCACCCCCAAAAATTTATTGGGGGGGGGCACAGGGGGAGTGTGGCAGAGTCAGGAGTCAGACCTGAGCCAACTCCCCCCGTTTATCGTGAGGAGCCAAGGAGGAGCTCAGAACCAGAGCTGGTGTTGGAGGTGAGCGAAGCAGAGACTGTGAAGGAGTTAATGGGGAAATTGGAGGAGAGTGATATGAGGGACTTGCTGGTTTGGTGCATGAGGCACGACATTCGCCCGACGGAGCGTGTCAGGGATTTAATGGCACCGGGGTCAGCTCTCCATACTCATCCTGAGGTGCGTGCGAGGGGTCTGGTGAAGACTGTGCCAGCCTCACGCACCAGGCCTCCTGTGCATCTCCCTAGCCTTGCACGTCCTGTGCCATCTCAGCACTACAGTGCTCCTAGCAGTGCTAACTGTGGCGGGCGTGGTGCTGGTCAGGCACCGTGTTATGCAGTTGTGCGCACGGTGTCCCCAGTACGCGTGCTTAGCCCGGTGCGCTACATCCCAGCTCCCCACATCTGCCGGGCTAGGGTGAAGATCCAGCCAGGGCGGTTGGTGCCAGCCCTGCTCTCAAGATCTCCAGTACGCCTTCACGGCCCGGTCTATCCGTCACCACCTCCACGCACCAGCCCTCCGGTGGCAGCCCCCCGTACCAGGCTGTCTCTCCGGCCCATCCTTACAGGGGCTTCCTCCTCTCCAGCGCTGCCGGAGCCTCCCACCTGTCCGGCGCCTCTGCCGGAGCCTCTCGCCTGTCCGGCGCCGCTGCCGGAGCCTCCCGCCTCTCCGGCGCCTCTGCCGGAGCCTCCCGCCTGTCCGGCGCCGCTGCCGGAGCCTCCCGCCTGTCCGGCGCCTCTGCCGGAGCCTCCCGCCTGTCCGGCGCCGCTGCCGGAGCCTCCCGCCTGTCCGGCGCCTCTGCCGGAGCCTCCCGCCTGTCCGGCGCCGCTGCCGGAGCCTCCCGCCTGTCCGGCGCCTCTGCCGGAGCCTCCCGCCTGTCCGGCGCCTCTGCCGGAGCCTCCCGCCTGTCCGGCGCCGCTGCCGGAGCCTCCTGCCTGTCCGGCGCCGCTGCCGGAGCCTCCTGCCTGTCCGGCGCCGCTGCCGGAGCCTCCCGCCTGTCCGGCGCCGCTGCCGGAGCCTCCCGCCTCTCCGGCGCTACCAGGGCCTTCCTCTTCTCCAGCGTTGCCGGAGCTTCCCGTCTGCCCAGCGCCAGCTGAGCTTCCCGTCTGCCCAGCGCCGCCAGCGCCGCCCGTCTGCCCAGCGCCGCCAGCGCCGCCCGTCTGCCAGGAGCCGCCAGCGCCGCCCGTCTGCCAGGAGCCGCCAGCGCCGCCCGTCTGCCAGGAGCCGCCAGCGCCGCCCGTCTGCCAGGAGCCGCCAGCGCCGCCCGTCTGCCAGGAGCCGCCAGCGCCGCCCGTCTGCCAGGAGCCGCCAGCGCCGCCCGTCAGCCAGGGGCCGCCAGTGCCGCCAGTCAGCCAGGGGCCGCCAGTGCCGCCAGTCAGCCAGGGGCCGCCAGTGCCGCCAGTCAGCCAGGGGCCGCCAGTGCCGCCAGTCAGCCAGGGGCCGCCAGTGCCGCCAGTCAGCCAGGGGCCGCCAGTGCCGCCAGTAAGCCAGGGGCCGCCAGTGCCGCCAGTCAGCCAGGGGCCGCCAGTAAGCCAGGGGCCGCCAGTGCCGCCAGTCAGCCAGGGGCCGCCCGAGCAGCTGCCCCTCTGTCCAGAGCAGCTGTCGCCCCTCTGTCCCAAGCTGCTGCCGCCCCTCTGTCCCAAGCTGCTGCCGCCCCTCTGTCCCGAGCAGCTGTCCCTCGGTCCCGAGCTGCTATCGCCCCTCTGTCCCGAGCTGCTATCGCCCCTCTGTCCCGAGCTGCTATCGCCCCTCTGTCCCGAGCTGCTATCGCCCCTCTGTCCCGAGCAGCTGCCCCTCTGTCCCGAGCAGTTGTCCCTCTGTCCCGAGCAGCTGCTTCACCTCTGTCCCGAGCTGCCCCTCTGTCCCGAGCAGCCCCTCTGTCCAGTGGGGTCATTGAGAGGGGTGGCCATGGTGAGTAAGCCAGGGAGGCGGACAATAAGGCGGACTAAGACAATGGTGAAGTGGGGTCCGCGTCCCGCGCCAGAGCCGCCACCGCGGACAGACGCCCACCCAGACCCTCCCCTATAGGTCAAGGTTTTGCGGCCGGAGTCCGCACCTTTGGGGGGGGGGTACTGTCACGTTCTGACCTCTATTTCTGTTGTTTTGTATTTATTTAGTATGGTCAGGGCGTGAGTTGGGTGGGCAGTCTATGTTTGTTTTTCTATGTTTTGGGGCATTTCTATGTTTTCGGCCTAGTATGGTTCTCAATCAGAGGCAGGTGTCATTAGTTGTCTCTGATTGAGAATCATACTTAGGTAGCCTGGGTTTCACTGTGTGTTTGTGGGTGATTGTTCCTGTCACTGTGTTTGTTGTCACAGGATAGGACTGTTTTGCGTTTTCACATTTCTTGTTTTTGTTAGTTTGTTCATGTGTAGTGATTTATTAAAACATGAATAACCACCACGCTGCGCTTTGGTCCGCTTCTCTTCCTCCTACAGACGAACGCCCTTACAATGTCGGTATACAGCTCAGTCAATGCGGTCTTAGTGCCAACCTCTGACTGTGGTGGTATGTAAAACAGCTACAAAACAATACAGCTGAAAACTCTGTAGGTAGATAGTGTGGTCTACAGCTTATCATGAGATACTCTACCTCAGGCGAGGAATAGCTCAAGACTTCCTTAGATATCGTGCACCAGCTGTTATTTACAAAAATACATAGTCCACCGTTCCTTGTCTTACCAGACGCCGCTGTTCTATCCTGCCGGTACAGCGGATAACCAGCCAACTATATGTTGATAGTGTTGTCGTTTAGCCACGACTCCGTGAAGCATAAGATGTTACAGTTTTGAATGTCATGTTGTTAGTTTTATATTCTGCGTAGGTCATCTATTTTATTTTCCAAAGATTGCATGTTTCCTAGCAGAATGTAAGGAAGTGGGGGTTTATTCGATCACCTAAGAATTCTCAGAAGGCAGCCCACCCTCCGGCCCCTTTTTCTCCGCCTCCTCTTCACGGGGATCTGGGCCTGTTCCCGAGAAAGCAGTATATCATTCACGTCGGGCTCGTCAGACTCGTTTAAAGGGAAAAAAAAGGATTCCGCCAGTCCGTGGTGAGTAATCGCAGTCCTGATGTCCAGAAGTTATTTTTGGTCATAAGAGATGGTAGTGGCAACATTATGTACAAAATAAGTTTAAAAAAAAATTGGTTGGGGACACAAAACTCCGGCGTCTTAAGACAATTCACATGACTCAAATGGGTACAATCTAGGAATTTCAATGTTTTATATTCACTGTTTACGTATTTTATATACACAGTAATTGACATTCATGTAAAGAAACACTGACAAATGAAACCTCTCTAGACAAGCATATCCATGTATGAAAATACCCATATTCATGAAAGTTTGTCTCAGGCGACGTGTCTGTCCAGAGAATGATTCACTGTTGTTCTTTTTCCATGTACTACATTTAAATAGTTATTAATTTTGAAAGATTACACATTTAAAAATGACACAAAAAAAAGTATTCAGCAAGAAGAAAACACCGATAAGGACTTTTATAGAAGATTTTTTTCTCAAAAAATGTCCAGACCAAGCTTTTTTTTGGGGCACTTTTTTTTGGGCACTTTTTTTTTATGAACAAAACTTATATTTGATATACAGACAAATGTTACCTTACAGAAAATAAGTATGGATAACTTGAACTCATTGGCTGCTTCAGAAGTAAAATAATACTTTTAATTTTAGTAAACTCTCACCTAAATCTAGAAAAATAATAACGAACATGTATTGAAGGTAATGCTGAAATATTGTACAGTACACCGACTGGAACGATGCTAGCTAGCTACATGACAACAGTTGACATCACATCCTGTAGTCCCAAATGGAACCCTTCATAGTCCACGACCTATGACCAGAGCCCTATAGGGAAGAGGGTACCATTTAGGACACAGTCAGAGACTCAGGCTAACAGACTAGAATGATGCTGTGTGTACACAACACAGCCAGGAAACAGTCCCTCTTCTCTCTAGTTGGAGTGTCCCTCCGCTCACGGTGCTCTGCAGGAAACAGTCCCTCTTCTCTCTAGTTGGAGTGTCCCTCCGCTCACGGTGCTCTGCAGGAAACAGTCCCTCTTCTCTCTAGTTGGAGTGTCCCTCCGCTCACGGTGCTCTGCAGGAAACAGTCCCTCTTCTCTCTAGTTGGAGTGTCCCTCCGCTCACGGTGCTCTGCAGGAAACAGTCCCTCTTCTCTCTAGTTGGAGTGTCCCTCCGCTCACGGTGCTCTGCAGGAAATTGAATTCTTCCTCGGAGTTGATTCTCAATAGGGGGAAACGGTTCTGACTGTTCTAATGCCCACCAGGGTCGGAGCCAATTACATTTACATTCAGGAAGTACACCGTCAATGGGTACTCTTCTCAGTCATATGGCTACAGTGGGGTCAATGGGTACTCTTCTCAGTCATATGGCTACAGTGGGGTCAATGGGTACTCTTCTCAGTCATATGGCTACAGTGGGGTCAATGGGTACTCTTCTCAGTCATATGGCTACAGTGGGGTCAATGGGTACTCTTCTCAGTCATATGGCTACAGTGGGGTCAATGGGTACTCTTCTCAGTCATATGGCTATAGCAGGTCAATGGGTACTCTTCTCAGTCATATGGCTACAGTGGGGTCAATGGGTACTCTTCTCAGTCATATGGCTACAGTGGGGTCAATGGGTACTCTTCTCAGTCATATGGCTACAGTGGGGTCAATGGGTACTCTTCTCAGTCATATGGCTACAGTGGGGTCAATGGGTACTCTTCTCAGTCATATGGCTATAGCGGGTCAATGGGTACTCTTCTCAGTCATATGGCTACAGTGGGGTCAATGGGTACTCTTCTCAGTCATATGGCTACAGTGGGGTCAATGGGTACTCTTCTCAGTCATATGGCTACAGTGGGGTCAATGGGTACTCTTCTCAGTCATATGGCTACAGTGGGGTCAATGGGTACTCTTCTCAGTCATGTGGCTACAGTGGGGTCAATGGGTACTCTTCTCAGTCATATGGCTATAGTGGGCTGTGCTACCGGTGGCCTCCTCCGTACTTGGTGGCCCAGTCCACCCGTCCGTGAACAGGCTGGATAGGAGGAGGTCTGGACGAGGTGATCTTCCCTCCACTGTTGCTGTTGAGGCTAGAAGATCCAGGGATCTGAGGATTCGTGGACTTGGTCTTCCATCCCTCGTACTCTGTCAGATCAAAGAGGAGAAGTTGGAGCAGGAAGCTCAACACAACCCAGGAGTCTCATTCTGTCTCCTCAACACAACCCAGGAGTCTCATTCTGTCTCCTCAACACAACCCAGGAGTCTCATTCTGTCTCCTCAACACAACCCAGGAGTCTCATTCTGTCTCCTCAACACAACCCAGGAGTCTCATTCTGTCTCCTCAACACAACCCAGGAGTCTCATTCTGTCTCCTCAACACAACCCAGGAGTCTTATTCTGTCTCCTCAACACAACCCAGGAGTCTCATTCTGTCTCCTCAACACAACCCAGGAGTCTCATTCTGTCTCCTCAACACAACCCAGGAGTCTCCTTCTGTCTCCTCAACACAACCCAGGAGTCTCCTTCTGTCTCTTCAACACAACCCAGGAGTCTCCTTCTGTCTCCTCAACACAACCCAGGAGTCTCCTTCTGTCTCCTCAACACAACCCAGGAGTCTCATTCTGTCTCCTCAACACAACCCAGGAGTCTCATTCTGTCTCCTCAACACAACCCAGGAGTCTCATTCTGTCTCCTCAACACAACCCAGGAGTCTCATTCTGTCTCCTCAACACAACCCAGGAGTCTCATTCTGTCTCCTCAACACAACCCAGGAGTCTCATTCTGTCTCCTCAACACAACCCAGGAGTCTCATTCTGTCTCCTCAACACAACCCAGGAGTCTCATTCTGTCTCCTCAACACAACCCAGGAGTCTTATTCTGTCTCCTCAACACAACCCAGGAGTCTCATTCTGTCTCCTCAACACAACCCAGGAGTCTCATTCTGTCTCCTCAACACAACCCAGGAGTCTCCTTCTGTCTCCTCAACACAACCCAGGAGTCTCCTTCTGTCTCTTCAACACAACCCAGGAGTCTCCTTCTGTCTCCTCAACACAACCCAGGAGTCTCCTTCTGTCTCCTCAACACAACCCAGGAGTCTCATTCTGTCTCCTCAACACAACCCAGGAGTCTCATTCTGTCTCCTCAACACAACCCAGGAGTCTCATTCTGTCTCCTCAACACAACCCAGGAGTCTCATTCTGTCTCCTCAACACAACCCAGGAGTCTCATTCTGTCTCCTCAACACAACCCAGGAGTCTCATTCTGTCTCCTCAACACAACCCAAGAGTCTCATTCTGTCTCCTCAACACAACCCAGGAGTCTCATTCTGTCTCTTCAACACAACCCAGGAGTCTCATTCTGTCTCTTCAACACAACCCAGGAGTCTCATTCTGTCTCCTCAACACAACCCAGGAGTCTCATTCTGTCTCCTCAACACAACCCAGGAGTCTCATTCTGTCTCCTCAACACAACCCAGGAGTCTCATTCTGTCTCCTCAACACAACCCAGGAGTCTCATTCTGTCTCCTCAACACAACCCAGGAGTCTCATTCTGTCTCCTCAACACAACCCAGGAGTCTCATTCTGTCTCCTCAACACAACCCAGGAGTCTTATTCTGTCTCCTCAACACAACCCAGGAGTCTCATTCTGTCTCCTCAACACAACCCAGGAGTCTCATTCTGTCTCCTCAACACAACCCAGGAGTTTCATTCAGGTCAACTAGGAAAAGAGTTCAGAAAGACAGAGGAAGTTAAGGAAACAAAGACATGGAAGATAGAGTAGATGTTTTTTTATTGAATACTGTAAATAAATGGCACTTAAACCATCATGTCTGCCTGTCTGTCGGTCTGGTCTGGTCTGGTGAGATGAGACTTACTAGCAGAGTTGCCTCCTACGGTTGCTAGGTGACGGGTCCTGTGTCCAGCTGATCCCATCTCCTTCTGAAACGATGACGTGTAACTGCTACTGCTGGCAGGGTTGTAGGTGTTAATCAGGAAGTTATCTGGAAATAAATAACACTCTTTAACTCTGCTACATCAATAAACCAAACAGCACGAACATTACAGCTATTCCTATATGTCTCAAACCAGAGACTAACTATTCACTAAATAGTCTATGAGATTACTATTCATTAATCTATATAGTCTACATGAGATGAACTATTCACTAATCTATATAGTCTACATGAGATGAACTATTCACTAATCTATATAGTCTACATGAGATGAACTATTCACTATGACAGACATTTGATATCCTACTGCTATCAGCCATTTGATCTCCTACTGCTATCAGACATTTGATCTCCTACTGCTATCAGACATTTGATCTCCTACTGCTAACAGACATTTGATCTCCTACTGCTATCAGACATTTGATCTCCTACTGCTATCAGACATTTGATCTCCTACTACTATCAGACATTTGATATCAGACATTTGATCTCCTACTACTATCAGACATTTGATATCAGACATTTGATCTCCTACTACTATCAGACATTTGATCTCCTACTACTATCAGACATTTGATATCAGACATTTGATCTCCTACTGCTATCAGACATTTGATCTCCTACTGCTATCAGACATTTGATCTCCTACTACTATCAGACATTTGATATCAGACATTTGATATCCTACTGCTATCAGCCATTTGATCTCCTACTGCTATCAGACATTTGATCTCCTACTGCTAACAGACATTTGATCTCCTACTGCTATCAGACATTTGATCTCCTACTGCTAACATACATTTGATCTCCTACTGCTATCAGACATTTGATCTCCTACTACTATCAGACATTTGATATCAGACATTTGATCTCCTACTACTATCAGACATTTGATATCAGACATTTGATCTCCTACTACTATCAGACATTTGATATCAGACATTTGATCTCCTACTACTATCAGACATTTGATATCAGACATTTGATCTCCCTACTGGAGTGAAGGATTGTATACTTTCTCCTGATGTCATGAATAAAGGAGTGGTGTAACTATGTGCCGTATAGTTAGTTATATGCTGTACACGTATAGTATATTTTGTAAACTCCTGGCTGTACAATGAATGTCCCTACTGGGACAATGAAGATGGACATGAATGGGATTTGACTGTACTGTATTTGTGTAATAAAGGAATAATCAGTGATGTGAATTATTCTTACATTTAGTAAGTGGCAGTCCTGCTCCCTGTGCCCTGGTTAAAGAGGAGTTGGCCCACACACTCCTTCCAGGCTGCTGCTGGCTTGTCTGAAAGCTGCTCTTGTTGGTCTTAGGGTTTACGCCTGGAACAGATTGGTTAGGCCAGGGTGTGGCATGGGTTTTTGTATGTGGTGTGTTGGGTTTGTAGCTTAGTGGGATGTTCTAGTGAAGTCTATGGCTGTCTGAAGTGGTTCTCAATCAGAGGCAGGTGTTTATCGTTGTCTCTGATTGGGAACCATATTTAGGCAGCCATATTCTTTGGGTGTTTCGTGGGTGATTGTCCTTAGTGTCCTCTGTGTTAGTTTGCACCAGTTTAGGCTGTTTCGGTTTTCACATTACGTTTATTGTTTTTGTAAAGTTCGTGTTTCTTTATTATTAAATAAACATGGATTGCAATAACCACGCTGCATTTTGGTCCGATCCTTGCTACACCTCCTCGTCCGAGGAGGAGATAGAAGAAAGCCGTTACAGAATCACCCACCACAACAGGACCAAGCGGCGTGGTAACGGGCAACAGCAGCGAAAAGAGGAGATGCGCAATAAGGATTTCTGGACATGGGAGGAAATCCTCGACGGGAGAGGACCCTGGGCTAAACCAGGGGAGTGTAGCCGCCCAAAGGTGCAGCAGGAGAAGAGGCAACAGGAGCAGCCCAAAGAGGAGGACAGTATGGACTATACTTCTTGGGAGGAGATTGACAGGTGGGCGGTTGACCCAGGGAGAGTGCCGGAGCCCGCCTGGGATTCGATGGAGCAGTGAGCGGAAGGTTATCGGAGGAGGAGATAGAAGAAAGCCGTTACAAAATTTAAAAAATTATCATCAATCTACATACAATAACCCATAATGACAAAGTGAAAACAGGTTTTTAGACATTTTTGCAAACGTATAAAAATATAAAAAACGTATAAGTATTCAGACCCTTTGCTATGAGACTCTAAATTTAGCTCAGGTGCATCCTGTTTCCATTGATCATCCTTGAGCTGTTTCTACAACTTAATTGGAGTCCAGCTGTGGTAAATTCAATTGATTGGAAATTATTTGGAAAGGCATACACCTGTCTATATAAGGTCAGACAGTTGACAGTGCATGTCAGAGCAAAAACCAAGCCATGAGGTTGAAGGAATTGTCCGTAGAGCTTCGAGACAGGATTGTGTCGAGGCACAGATTTGGGGAAGGGTACCAAAAAACAGCTGCGGCATTGAAGGCCCCCAAAAACAATGGCCTCCATCATTCTTAAATGGAAGAAGTTTGGAACCACCAAGACACTTCCTAGAGCTGGCCGCCCGGCCAAACTGAACAATCGAGTGATAAGGGCCTTGGTCGGGGAGGTGACCAAGAACCTGATGCTCACTCTGACAGAGCGCCAGAGTTCCTCTGTGGAGATGGGAGAACCTTCCAGAAGGACAACCATCTCTGCAACACACCACCAATCAGGCCTTTATGGTAGAGTGGCCAGATGGAAGCCACTCCTCAGTAAAAAGGCACATGACAGCCCGCTTGGAGTTTCCCAAAAGGCACCTAAAGGACTCTCAGACCATGAGAAACAAGATTCTCTAGTCTGATGCAACCAAGATTGAACTCTTTGGCCTGAATGCCAAGCATCACGTCTGGAAGAAACCTGGCACAATCCCTACGGTGAAGCATGGTGGTGGCAGCATCATGCTGTGGGGATGTATTTCAGCAGCAGGGACTGGGAGACTAGTCAGGATCGAGGGAAAGATGAACGGAACAAAGTACAGAGAGACGCTTGATGAAAACCTGCTCCAGAGCGCTCAGGACCTCAGACTGGGTCGAAAGGTTCACCTGCCAACAGGACAACGACCCTAAGCACACAGCCAAGACAACGCAGGAGCTGCTCCGGTCAACTGTAGGTGATATTATTGTGAAGTGGAAACGTCTAGGAGCAACAACAGCTCAGCCAGCAAAGTGGTAGGCCACATAAGCTCACAGAACGGGCCCGCCAAGTGCTGAAGCATGTAAAAACTGTCTGTCCTCAGTTGCAACTCTCACTACCGAGTTCCAAACTGCCTCTGGAAGCAACGTCAGCACAAGAACTGTTCGTCGGGAGCTTCATGAAATGGGTTTCCATGGTCGAGCAGCCGCACACAAGCCTAAGATCACCATGCGCAATTCCAAGTGGTCTAAAGCTTGCTGCCATTGGACTCTGGAGCAGGGGAAACACATTCTCTGGAGCAGTGGAAACACATTCTCTGGAGCAGGGGAAACACATCCTCTGGAGTGATGAATTAAACACATTCTCTGGAGCAGGGGAAACACATTCTCTGGAGCAGGGGAAACACATTCTCTGGAGCAGGGGAAACACATTCTCTGGAGCAGTGGAAACACATTCTCTGGAGTGATGAATTAAACACATTCTCTGGAGCAGGGGAAACACATTCTCTGGAGCAGGGGAAACACATTCTCTGGAGCAGTGGAAACACATTCTCTGGAGCAGGGGAAACACATTCTCTGGAGCAGGGGAAACACATTCTCTGGAGCAATGGAAACACATTCTCTGGAGCAGTGGAAACACATTCTCTGGAGTGATGAATCAAACACATTCTCTGGAGTGATGAATCAAACACATTCCCTGGAGTGATGAATCAAACACATTCTCTGGAGTGAGGAATCAAACACATTCTCTGGAGTGATGAATCAAACACGTTCTCTGGAGTGATGAATCAAACACGTTCTCTGGAGTGATGAATCACGCTTCACCTTCTGGCAATCCGACGGATGATTCTGGGTTTGGCGGATGCCAGGAGAACGCTACATGCCTGAATGCATAGTGCCAACTGTAAAGTTTGGTGGAGGAAGAATAATGGTCTGGGGCTGTTTTTCATGGTTCGGGCCCCTTAGTTCCAGTGAAGGGAAATCTTAACGCTACAGCATACAATGACAGTCTAGACAATTTTGTGCTTCAAACTTTGTGGCAACAAGTTGGGGAAGGCCCTTTCCTGTTTCAGCATGACAATGCCTCTGTGCACAAAAGTGAGGTCCATACAGAAATGGTTGGTCGAGATCAGAGTGGAAGAACTTGACTGGCCTGCACAGAGCCCTGACCTCAACTCCATTGAACACTTTTGGGATGAATTGGAATGCTGACTGTGAGCCAGGAGGCCTAATCGCTCAACATCAGTCCCTGACCTCACTAATGCTCTTGTGGCTGAATGGAAGCAAGTCCCTGCAGCAATGTTCCAACATCTAGTGAAAAGCCTTCCCAGAAGAATGGAGGCTGTTATAGCAGCAATGTTCCAACATCTAGTGGAAAGCCTTCCCAGAAGAGTGGAGGTTGTTATAGCAGCAATGTTACAACATCTAGTGGAAAGCCTTCCCAGAAGAGTGGAGGCTGTTATAGCAGCAATGTTCCAACATCTAGTGGAAAGCCTTCCCAGAAGAGTGGAGGCTGTTATAGCAGCAAAGGGGGGACCAACTCCATATTAATGCCCATGATTTTAGAATATTTATTTATTTAATTTTATTTAACCTTTATTTAACTAACTGTGAAGCCAGTTAAGAACACAGGGAGGTATCTGGACCCTACCGGTTTCAGTACCACAGGACTTTACCAGGGAGGTATCTGGACCCTACAGGTTTCAGTACCACAGGACTTTACCAGGGAGGTATCTGGACCCTACCGGTTTCAGTACCACAGGACTTTACCAGGGAGGTATCTGGACCCTACCGGTTTCAGTACCACAGGACTTTACCAGGGAGGTATCTGGACCCTACCGGTTTCAGTACCACAGGACTTTACCAGGGAGGTATCTGGACCCTACCGGTTTCAGTACCACAGGACTTTACCAGGGAGGTATCTGGACCCTACCGGTTTCAGTACCACAGGACTTTACCAGGGAGGTATCTGGACCCTACCGGTTTCAGTACCACAGGACTTTACCAGGGAGGTATCTGGACCCTACCGGTTTCAGTACCACAGGACTTTACCAGGGAGGTATCTGGACCCTACCGGTTTCAGTACCACAGGACTTTACCAGGGAGGTATCTGGACCCTACCGGTTTCAGTACCACAGGACTTTACCAGGGAGGTATCTGGACCCTACCGGTTTCAGTACCACAGGACTTTACCAGGGAGGTATCTGGACCCTACCGGTTTCAGTACCACAGGACTTTACCAGGGAGGTATCTGGACCCTACCGGTTTCAGTACCACAGGACTTTACCAGGGAGGTATCTGGACCCTACCGGTTTCAGTACCACAGGACTTTACCAGGGAGGTATCTGGACCCTACCGGTTTCAGTACCACAGGACTTTACCAGGGAGGTATCTGGACCCTACCGGTTTCAGTACCACAGGACTTTACCAGGGAGGTATCTGGACCCTACCGGTTTCAGTACCACAGGACTTTACCAGGGAGGTATCTGGACCCTACCGGTTTCAGTACCACAGGACTTTACCAGGGAGGTATCTGGACCCTACCGGTTTCAGTACCACAGGACTTTACCAGGGAGGTATCTGGACCCTACCGGTTTCAGTACCACAGGACTTTACCAGGGAGGTATCTGGACCCTACCGGTTTCAGTACCACAGGACTTTACCAGGGAGGTATCTGGACCCTACCGGTTTCAGTACCACAGGACTTTACCAGGGAGGTATCTGGACCCTACCGGTTTCAGTACCACAGGACTTTACCAGGGAGGTATCTGGACCCTACCGGTTTCAGTACCACAGGACTTTACCAGGGAGGTATCTGGACCCTACCGGTTTCAGTACCACAGGACTTTACCAGGGAGGTATCTGGACCCTACCGGTTTCAGTACCACAGGACTTTACCAGGGAGGTATCTGGACCCTACCGGTTTCAGTACCACAGGACTTTACCAGGGAGGTATCTGGACCCTACCGGTTTCAGTACCACAGGACTTTACCAGGGAGGTATCTGGACCCTACCGGTTTCAGTACCACAGGACTTTACCAGGGAGGTATCTGGACCCTACCGGTTTCAGTACCACAGGACTTTACCAGGGAGGTATCTGGACCCTACCGGTTTCAGTACCACAGGACTTTACCAGGGAGGTATCTGGACCCTACCGGTTTCAGTACCACAGGACTTTACCAGGGAGGTATCTGGACCCTACAGGTTTCAGTACCACAGGACTTTACCAGGGAGGTCCAGATTTCAGTACCACAGGACTTTACCAGGGAGGTATCTGGACCCTACCGGTTTCAGTACCACAGGACTTTACCAGGGAGGTATCTGGACCCTACAGGTTTCAGTACCACAGGACTTTACCAGGGAGGTATCTGGACCCTACAGGTTTCAGTACCACAGGACTTTACCAGGGAGGTATCTGGACCCTACCGGTTTCAGTACCACAGGACTTTACCAGGGAGGTATCTGGACCCTACCGGTTTCAGTACCACAGGACTTTACCAGGGAGGTATCTGGACCCTACCGGTTTCAGTACCACAGGACTTTACCAGGGAGGTATCTGGACCCTACAGGTTTCAGTACCACAGGACTTTAACAGGGAGGTATCTGGACCCTACAGGTTTCAGTACCACAGGACTTTACCAGGGAGGTATCTGGACCCTACCGGTTTCAGTACCACAGGACTTTACCAGGGAGGTATCTGGACCCTACCGGTTTCAGTACCACAGGACTTTACCAGGGAGGTATCTGGACCCTACCGGTTTCAGTACCACAGGACTTTACCAGGGAGGTATCTGGACCCTACCGGTTTCAGTACCACAGGACTTTACCAGGGAGGTATCTGGACCCTACCGGTTTCAGTACCACAGGACTTTACCAGGGAAGTCCAGATTTCAGTACCACAGGACTTTACCAGGGAGGTATCTGGACCCTACCGGTTTCAGTACCACAGGACTTTACCAGGGAGGTATCTGGACCCTACCGGTTTCAGTACCACAGGACTTTACCAGGGAGGTATCTGGACCCTACCGGTTTCAGTACCACAGGACTTTACCAGGGAGGTATCTGGACCCTACCGGTTTCAGTACCACAGGACTTTACCAGGGAGGTATCTGGACCCTACCGGTTTCAGTACCACAGGACTTTACCAGGGAGGTATCTGGACCCTACCGGTTTCAGTACCACAGGACTTTACCAGGGAGGTATCTGGACCCTACCGGTTTCAGTACCACAGGACTTTACCAGGGAGGTATCTGGACCCTACCGGTTTCAGTACCACAGGACTTTACCAGGGAGGTATCTGGACCCTACCGGTTTCAGTACCACAGGACTTTACCAGGGAGGTATCTGGACCCTACCGGTTTCAGTACCACAGGACTTTACCAGGGAGGTATCTGGACCCTACCGGTTTCAGTACCACAGGACTTTACCAGGGAGGTATCTGGACCCTACCGGTTTCAGTACCACAGGACTTTACCAGGGAGGTATCTGGACCCTACCGGTTTCAGTACCACAGGACTTTACCAGGGAGGTATCTGGACCCTACCGGTTTCAGTACCACAGGACTTTACCAGGGAGGTATCTGGACCCTACCGGTTTCAGTACCACAGGACTTTACCAGGGAGGTATCTGGACCCTACCGGTTTCAGTACCACAGGACTTTACCAGGGAGGTATCTGGACCCTACCGGTTTCAGTACCACAGGACTTTACCAGGGAGGTATCTGGACCCTACCGGTTTCAGTACCACAGGACTTTACCAGGGAGGTATCTGGACCCTACCGGTTTCAGTACCACAGGACTTTACCAGGGAGGTATCTGGACCCTACCGGTTTCAGTACCACAGGACTTTACCAGGGAGGTATCTGGACCCTACCGGTTTCAGTACCACAGGACTTTACCAGGGAGGTATCTGGACCCTACCGGTTTCAGTACCACAGGACTTTACCAGGGAGGTATCTGGACCCTACCGGTTTCAGTACCACAGGACTTTACCAGGGAGGTATCTGGACCCTACCGGTTTCAGTACCACAGGACTTTACCAGGGAGGTATCTGGACCCTACCGGTTTCAGTACCACAGGACTTTACCAGGGAGGTATCTGGACCCTACCGGTTTCAGTACCACAGGACTTTACCAGGGAGGTATCTGGACCCTACCGGTTTCAGTACCACAGGACTTTACCAGGGAGGTATCTGGACCCTACCGGTTTCAGTACCACAGGACTTTACCAGGGAGGTATCTGGACCCTACAGGTTTCAGTACCACAGGACTTTACCAGGGAGGTCCAGATTTCAGTACCACAGGACTTTACCAGGGAGGTATCTGGACCCTACCGGTTTCAGTACCACAGGACTTTACCAGGGAGGTATCTGGACCCTACAGGTTTCAGTACCACAGGACTTTACCAGGGAGGTATCTGGACCCTACAGGTTTCAGTACCACAGGACTTTACCAGGGAGGTATCTGGACCCTACCGGTTTCAGTACCACAGGACTTTACCAGGGAGGTATCTGGACCCTACCGGTTTCAGTACCACAGGACTTTACCAGGGAGGTATCTGAACCCTACCGGTTTCAGTACCACAGGACTTTACCAGGGAGGTATCTGGACCCTACCGGTTTCAGTACCACAGGACTTTACCAGGGAGGTATCTGGACCCTACCGGTTTCAGTACCACAGGACTTTACCAGGGAGGTATCTGGACCCTACCGGTTTCAGTACCACAGGACTTTACCAGGGAGGTATCTGGACCCTACCGGTTTCAGTACCACAGGACTTTACCAGGGAGGTATCTGGACCCTACCGGTTTCAGTACCACAGGACTTTACCAGGGAGGTATCTGGACCCTACCGGTTTCAGTACCACAGGACTTTACCAGGGAGGTATCTGGACCCTACCGGTTTCAGTACCACAGGACTTTACCAGGGAGGTATCTGGACCCTACCGGTTTCAGTACCACAGGACTTTACCAGGGAGGTATCTGGACCCTACCGGTTTCAGTACCACAGGACTTTACCAGGGAGGTATCTGGACCCTACCGGTTTCAGTACCACAGGACTTTACCAGGGAGGTATCTGGACCCTACCGGTTTCAGTACCACAGGACTTTACCAGGGAGGTATCTGGACCCTACCGGTTTCAGTACCACAGGACTTTACCAGGGAGGTATCTGGACCCTACCGGTTTCAGTACCACAGGACTTTACCAGGGAGGTATCTGGACCCTACCGGTTTCAGTACCACAGGACTTTACCAGGGAGGTATCTGGACCCTACCGGTTTCAGTACCACAGGACTTTACCAGGGAGGTATCTGGACCCTACCGGTTTCAGTACCACAGGACTTTACCAGGGAGGTATCTGGACCCTACCGGTTTCAGTACCACAGGACTTTACCAGGGAGGTATCTGGACCCTACCGGTTTCAGTACCACAGGACTTTACCAGGGAGGTATCTGGACCCTACCGGTTTCAGTACCACAGGACTTTACCAGGGAGGTATCTGGACCCTACCGGTTTCAGTACCACAGGACTTTACCAGGGAGGTATCTGGACCCTACCGGTTTCAGTACCACAGGACTTTACCAGGGAGGTATCTGGACCCTACCGGTTTCAGTACCACAGGACTTTACCAGGGAGGTATCTGGACCCTACCGGTTTCAGTACCACAGGACTTTACCAGGGAGGTATCTGGACCCTACCGGTTTCAGTACCACAGGACTTTACCAGGGAGGTATCTGGACCCTACCGGTTTCAGTACCACAGGACTTTACCAGGGAGGTATCTGGACCCTACCGGTTTCAGTACCACAGGACTTTACCAGGGAGGTATCTGGACCCTACCGGTTTCAGTACCACAGGACTTTACCAGGGAGGTATCTGGACCCTACCGGTTTCAGTACCACAGGACTTTACCAGGGAGGTATCTGGACCCTACCGGTTTCAGTACCACAGGACTTTACCAGGGAGGTATCTGGACCCTACAGGTTTCAGTACCACAGGACTTTACCAGGGAGGTCCAGATTTCAGTACCACAGGACTTTACCAGGGAGGTATCTGGACCCTACCGGTTTCAGTACCACAGGACTTTACCAGGGAGGTATCTGGACCCTACAGGTTTCAGTACCACAGGACTTTACCAGGGAGGTATCTGGACCCTACAGGTTTCAGTACCACAGGACTTTACCAGGGAGGTATCTGGACCCTACCGGTTTCAGTACCACAGGACTTTACCAGGGAGGTATCTGGACCCTACCGGTTTCAGTACCACAGGACTTTACCAGGGAGGTATCTGGACCCTACCGGTTTCAGTACCACAGGACTTTACCAGGGAGGTATCTGGACCCTACCGGTTTCAGTACCACAGGACTTTACCAGGGAGGTATCTGGACCCTACCGGTTTCAGTACCACAGGACTTTACCAGGGAGGTATCTGGACCCTACCGGTTTCAGTACCACAGGACTTTACCAGGGAGGTATCTGGACCCTACCGGTTTCAGTACCACAGGACTTTACCAGGGAGGTATCTGGACCCTACCGGTTTCAGTACCACAGGACTTTACCAGGGAGGTATCTGGACCCTACCGGTTTCAGTACCACAGGACTTTACCAGGGAGGTATCTGGACCCTACCGGTTTCAGTACCACAGGACTTTACCAGGGAGGTATCTGGACCCTACCGGTTTCAGTACCACAGGACTTTACCAGGGAGGTATCTGGACCCTACCGGTTTCAGTACCACAGGACTTTACCAGGGAGGTATCTGGACCCTACCGGTTTCAGTACCACAGGACTTTACCAGGGAGGTATCTGGACCCTACCGGTTTCAGTACCACAGGACTTTACCAGGGAGGTATCTGGACCCTACCGGTTTCAGTACCACAGGACTTTACCAGGGAGGTATCTGGACCCTACCGGTTTCAGTACCACAGGACTTTACCAGGGAAGTATCTGGACCCTACCGGTTTCAGTACCACAGGACTTTACCAGGGAGGTATCTGGACCCTACCGGTTTCAGTACCACAGGACTTTACCAGGGAGGTATCTGGACTGGTGCAGATAGTGCTGCTTCACTGATGACGTGTTGGACTTGGGCTCTGCAGACCTACACACAATCAAACAATACATGAATCAATATAAAACCGCATGTGGAAATACTGTATAAGTGGGTGTAATTTTCTAAGACAAGAATGTATCATGTCTAGGAACTAGGAGTTTTCCTAACCACACTAGGAAAAACAGCATATTTAACTATTCTGTTGCTGGGAATCTGATTGTGACAAAGGTCTCATCTGCAGCTATGTTTGTCCTGATCATGTAACCTGCCTAGAAAAAGCTAGACCTAGTCCCTAGCCAGGCATGACGAGGGGAAGAAGCAGAAGGCCCTAGTCCCTAGCCAGGCATGACGAGGGGAAGAAGCAGAAGGACCTAGTCCCTAGCCAGGCATGACGAGGGGAAGAAGCAGAAGGCCCTAGTCCCTAGCCAGGCATGACGAGGGGAAGAAGCAGAAGGCCCTAGTCCCTAGCCAGGCATGACGAGGGGAAGAAGCAGAAGGCCCTAGTCCCTAGCCAGGCACGACGAGGGGAAGAAGCAGAAGGCCCTAGTCCCTAGCCAGGCACGACGAGGGGAAGAAGCAGAAGGCCCTAGTCCCTAGCCAGGCATGACGAGGGGAAGAAGCAGAAGGCCCTAGTCCCTAGCCAGGCCTGACGAGGGGAAGAAGCAGAAGGACCTACCGGTAGTTGTCGTTGTCCTGGTGTTTGTCCCTGAGAGATGCGATGCTGGGTTTCTTGGAGAAGGAGATGCCCAAGTCAGAGTCATCCACCTCATCCCAGGTGTCTGCTGCCTTCACTGACGTCTGTCCCCACCGCCTCCTACCGTTCCGCAACCCTGACACGGTGTTCTCACACCTCGCTGGAGTGGCTTTCTGTTGGACAAGTTCCACATCAAATATTACATGATAATGATGTCATGTGTTATAGAAGACGCCAAATGAAATACCGTAACCATGTTTTTTTTTTTTTAATTGTATTATTATTTTTGACCCCTTTTTCTCCCCAATTTCGTAGTATCCAATTGTTAGTAGCTACTATCTTGTCTCATCGCTACAACTCCCGTACGGGCTCGGGAGAGACGAAGGTTGAAAGTCATGCGTCCTCCGATACACAACCAACCAAGCCGCTGCTTCTTTAACACAGCGCACATCCAACCCGGAAGCCAGCCGCACCAATGCGCCGGAGGAAACACCGTGCACCTGGCCACCTTGGCTAGCGTACACTGCGCCCAGCCCGCCACAGGAGTCGCTGGTGCGCGATGAGACAAGGACACCCCTACCGACCAAGCCCTCCCTAACCCGGGCGACGCTAGGCCAATTGTGCGTCGTCCCACGGCCCTCCCGGTCGCGGCCGGTTACGACAGAGCCTGGGCGCGAACCCAGGACTCTGATGGCACAGCTGGTGCTGCAGTACCGTAACCATGTTTGACTAGGACTGATTTTGGTGTCTCATTCATCTTTGAGGGGTCTACAATGTGGTTTTTAAAAATCTGTATTTTGTATTTTCAACTATCAAATATTTTACTGATTTACAGTTCATGTAAGGAAAATCAGACAATTGAAATAAATAAATGATGCCCTAATCTATGGATTTCACATGACTGGGAATACAGATATGCATCTGTTGTTCAGATACCTTAAAAAGGAAAGTAAGGCTGTGGATCAGAAAACCAGTCAGTATCTGGTGTGACCACCATTTGCCTCATGCAGCGCAACACATCTCCTTCACATAGAGTTGATCAGGCTGTTGGTTGTGGCCTGTGGAATGTTGTCCTACTCCTCTACAATGGCTGTGTGAAGTAGCTGGATATTGGGTGGGAACTGGAACACCCTGTCGTACACGTTGATCCAGAACATCCCAAACATGCTCAATGGGTGACATGTCTGGTGAGTTTACAGGCCATGTTTCTGAGACATTTTCATCTTCCAGGAATTGTCTACAGATCCTTGTGACATGGGGCTATGTATTATCATACCGTTATCATGCCGTGCAGTATCATGCTGAAACATGAGGTGATGGCGACACGACAATGGGCCTCAGGATCTCGTCATGGTGTCTCAAATTACCAGAAATTAAATGCAATTGTGTTCGTTGTCCGTAACTTATGTCTGCCCATACCATAACCCCACCGCCACCATGTGGCACTCTGTTCACAACATTAACATCAGCAAATCACTCACCCACATTACACCATAAACGTGGTCTGCGGTTGTGAGGCCGGTTGGACGTACTACCAAATTCTCTAAAACGACGTTGGAGACGGCTTATGGTAGTGAAATGCACATTTAATCATCTGGCAACAGCTCTGGTGTAGTCAGCATGCACACTCCCTCAAACCTTGAGACATCTGTGGCAGTATGTTGTGTGGCCTTTTGTCATCAGCGCAAGGTGCACCTGTGTGATGATCATACATTTGAATCAGCTTGTTGATATGCCACACCTGTCAGGTGGGTGGATTATCTTGGCAAAGGAGAAATGCTCACTAACAGGGATGGAAACAAATTTGTGCATTAAAATTTGAGAGAAATAAGATTTTTGTGCGTTATGAAACATTTCTGGGATCTTTTATTTCAGCTCATTAAACATGGGACCAACACTTCACATGTTGTGTTTATATTTTTGTTCAGTGTATAATAACCCCGTTTGAGAGGACATAAGTTGATAGACTGACAGTTTATAATGTTTAACAACACATGATCTCTTTACATTGACAGTGTGTTTCTATCGGATACAAGAAGCTATTGACTTTAAAGTATATGGGGTGGCAGCGTAGCCTAGTGGTTAGAGCGGTGGACTAGTTGCTAGTTCAAATCCCCGAGCTGTTCCGAGCTGTAACCCACTGTTCCTAAGCCATCATTGACAATAAGGATTTGTTCTTAACTGACTTGTCTAGTTAAATAAAGGTAAAAAATAAAATATCCCAGCCTATATTTTATTTAACCTTTATTTAACTAGACAAGTCAGTTAAGAACAAATCCTTATTGTCAATGATGGCTTAGGAACTAGGAATTTGAACTAGCAACCTTTCGGTTACTAGTCCACCGCTCTAACCACTAGGCTACATATACAATACATCACAGTATCCTCAACAGCACCCTCAAGGGTAGCACCATAGTGTAGACGGAGGACAGCTAGCTTCCGTCCTCCTCTGGGTATATTGACTTCAATACAAAACCTACGAGGCTCATGGTTTTCACCCCCTTGCAGTATGAACTGACATGTTGTCCATCCAATCAAAGTATCAGAGAATGAATCTAGTGCTGACTCTCTTATCCAGAGTTACTACAGTACTGAGTCATTTAACAGACTCTCTTATCCAGAGACACTACAGTACTGAGTGTCTCATTTAACAGACTCTCTTATCCAGAGACACTACAGTACTGAGTCATTTAACAGACTCTCTTATCCAGAGACACTACAGTACTGAGTCATCTCCACATAATCCATCGAGATAATACTGCTATATTGCTAGCTACACCACTGACCTGACCTGGGTGTTTGACCAGGCTGAGTGGGGATGGCTGGCTAAACCACAAACCTGTGTCTGGGTGTTTGACCAGGCTGAGTGGGGATGGCTGGCTAAACCACGAACCTGTGGCTGGGTGTTTGACCAGACTGAGTGGGGATGGCTGGCTAAACCACGAACCTGTGGCTGGGTGTTTGACCAGGCTGAGTGGGGATGGCTGGCTAAACCACAAACCTGTGGCTGGGTGTGTTTGACCAGGCTGAGTGGGGATGGCTGGTACTGGTGCTGGCTGTGTCCATCCCAGTCTGTGTTGTGTTGAGGCTGGTGGATCTGCTGGAGGGGCTGGTGGTGCTGAACCCTGCCCTGTCCCTGGGTTGGCTGGGGCTGGGTCTCTAAGATGGTCTGTAGGTCGGCCTTGCAGAGGGGGAGAGGTTTGGGCTCTGTAGAGGAGGCCTGCTGAGCTGCTGCGGTCCTGCTCTGGGCTTTGTGCTCCTCCAGGTACTGAGGTGGAGGACCCAACGCCTGGCCCACCTGGAAGTACAGGTACCTCAGAGCCTGGAACACAGTGAGAAACCAGCATATTAATCCTAATTGGAGGTTGGTCTCTTCTGGGGTTAGGGTTAACATGTATACCTGCATGGCAGTGGGTCTCTTCTGGGGATAGGGTTAACATGTATACCTGTATGGCAGTGGGTCTCTTCTGGGGGTTCCACTGCAGCATGTCCCTCATCAGAACCAGGGCCTCATTGGAGGCGTTGGGGACCAGCAAGCGCAGGCTGGTCGGGACACACTGGGGGAAACGAAAGTTCATTGAGGCTGCTAGGTTGTAGCCCTCGGGCCAGTCCATCTGGTAATGGGAAGATGAAGAAAGAAAGTTGAGTAAGCAACAACATCAGCACCAAGAAAAAACAGCAACAGTAACAGCAACAGGGCCTCCCGATTGGCGCAGCGGTCTAAGGCACTGAGGGAAGCCAGTTGAGGCGTCACTACAGCCTTGGATTCAATCCCAGGCTGTGTCGCAGCTGGCCGTGACCTGGAGAACCATGAGGCGGCGCACAATTGGCCTAGCATCGTCCGGGTTAGGGGAGGGTTTGTCCGGCAGGGATTTCCTTGTCTCATCGTGCTCTAGCGACTACTTGTGGTGGGCCGGGCACCTGCAAGCTGACTTTGGTCGTCAGTTGGACGGTGTTTTCTCCGACACACTTGTGCGGTTGGCTTCAGGGTCAAGAAGCAGTGTGGCTTGTCAGGGTTGTGTTTCAGAGGACGCATGGCTCTCGATGAGACAAGATCGTAACTAAAAATTAGACACCATGAAAATGGGGTAAAAAAAAATGCAGCAACAGTAACGACAGCAGCAACAGCAGTAGCATTAACAACAGCAACAACAACAGTAACAGCAACAACAGTAACATCAACAGTAACATCAACAACAGCAACAGCAATAGTAACAGCAGAAACAGCAACAACAGCAACAACAGTAACAGTAACAGTAACAGCAACAACAGTAATAGTAACAACAGTAACAACAGCAACAGTAACAGCAATAGTAACAGCAGAAACAGCAACAGCAACAGTAACAACAGTAACAGTAACAGTAACAGCAACAACAGTAACAGCAACAACAGTAACAGCAGCAACAATAACAGCAGCAACAGTAACAGTAACAGCAACAACAGTAGCAGTAACAACAGTAGCAGTAACAACAGTAACAGTAACAGCAGCAACAGTAACAGTAACAGTAACAGCAACAACAGTAACAGTAACAGCAACAGTAACAGCAGCAACAGTAACAGTAACAGTAACAACAGTAACAGCAGTAACTGTAACAGTAACAACAGTAACAACAGTAACAGTAACAGCAACAACAGTAACAACAGCAACAGTAACAGTAACAGCAACAGTAACAGTAACAGCAGTAACAGCAGCAACAGTAACAGTAACAACAGTAACAACAGTAACAGTAACACCAGTAACAACAGTAACAGTAACAGCAACAACAGTAACAGCAACAACAGTAACAGCAGCAACAGTAACAGCAACAGTAACAGTAACAGTAACAACAGTAACAACAGTAACAGTAACAGTAACAGTAACAACAGTAACAGCAGCAGCAACAGTAACAGCAGTAACAGCAGTAACAGTAACAGCAACAACAGTAACAGCAGTAACAACAGTAACAGTAACAGTAGCAGCAGCAGTAACAACAGTAACAGTAACAACAGTAACAGTAACAGTAGCAGCAGCAGTAACAACAGTAACAGTAACAACAGTAACAGTAACAGTAGCAGCAGCAGTAACAACAGTAACAGTAACAACAGTAACAGCAGTAACAACAGTAACAGCAGTAACAACAGTAACAGCAACAACAGCAACAGTAACAGCAGTAACAACAGTAACAGCAACAACAGTAACAGCAGTAACAACAGTAAAGCAACAGTAACAGTAACAGTAACAACAGCAACAACAGTAACAGCAACAGTAACAGTAACAGCAACAACAGTAACAGCAGTAACAACAGTAACAACAGTAGTAACAGTAACAACAGTAACAGTAACAACAGTAACAGTAACAACAGTAACAACAGTAGTAACAGCAACAACAGTAACAGTAACAACAGTAACAGTAACAACAGTAACAGTAACAACAGTAACAGTAACAACAGCAACAGTAACAGCAGTAACAACAGTAACAGCAACAGCAGTAACAGTAACAACAGTAACAGCAGTAACAACAGTAACAACAGTAGTAACAGTAACAACAGTAACAGTAACAACAGCAACAGTAACAGCAGTAACAACAGTAACAGCAACAGCAGTAACAGCAACAACAGTAACAGTAACAACAGTAACAGTAACAACAGTAACAACAGTAGTAACAGTAACAACAGTAACAACAGTAGTAACAGTAACAACAGTAACAGCAGTAACAACAGTAACAGCAACAGCAGTAACAGCAACAACAGTAACAGTAACAGCAGTAACAAAAGTAACAGCAACAACAGTAACAGTAACAACAGTAACAGTAACAACAGTAACAACAGTAACAACAGTAACAGTAACAACAGTAACAACAACAACAGTAACAGTAACAACAGTAACAACAGTAACAGCAACAACAGTAACAGCAGTAACAACAGTAACAGCAGTAACAACAGTAACAGCAACAACAGTAACAGTAACAGTAACAGCAGTAACAACAGTAACAGCAACAACAGTAACAGTAACAGCAGTAACAGTAACAGCAGCAACAGTAACAGTAACAGCAGTAACAGCAACAGTAACAGCAGTAACAGCAACAGTAACAGCAGCAACAGTAACAGTAACAGTAACAGCAGCAACAGCAACAGTATCAGTAACAGTAACAGCAGCAACAGTAACAGTAACAGTAACAGCAACAGTAGCAGTAACAACAGTAACAGTAACAGTAACAGCAGCAACAGCAACAGTAACAGTAACAACAGTAACAGTAACAGCAGTAACAACAGTAACAGTAACAGTAACAGCAGCAACAACAACAGTAACAGTAACAACAGTAACAGTAACAACAGTAACAGTAACAGTAACAGCAGTAACAGTAACAGCAGCAGCAACAGTAACAGCAGCAACAGTAACAGCAGCAACAACAGCAACAGTAACAGTAGCAGCAGCAGCAGCAGCAACAGCAGTAACAGTAACAGCAGTAACAGTAACAGCAGTAACAGTAACAGCAGTAACAACAGTAACAGTAACAACAGTAACAGTAACAGTAACAACAGTAACAGTAACAGTAACAGCAGTAACAGTAACAGCAGCAGCAACAGTAACAGCAGCAACAGTAACAGCAGCAACAACAGCAACAGTAACAGTAGCAGCAGCAGCAGCAGCAACAGCAGTAACAGTAACAGCAGTAACAGTAACAGCAGTAACAGTAACAGTAACAACAGTAACAGTAACAGTAACAGCAGCAACAGTAACAGCAGCAACAGTAACAGCAGTAACAACAGCAACAGTAACAGTAGCAGCAGCAGCAGCAGCAACAGCAGTAACAGTAACAGCAGTAACAGTAACAGCAGTAACAGTAACAGCAGTAACAGTAACAGCAGTAACAGTAACAGCAGTAACAGTAACAGCAGCAGCAACAGTAACAGCAGTAACAGTAACAACAGTAACAGTAACAGCAGTAACAGTAACAGCAGTAACAGTAACAGCAGTAACAGTAACAGCAGTAACAGTAACAGCAGTAACAGTAACAGCAGTAACAGTAACAGCAGTAACAGCAACAGCAGTAACAGTAACAGCAGCAACAGTAACAGCAGTAACAGTAACAGCAGTAACAGTAACAGCAGTAACAGCAACAGCAGTAACAGTAACAGCAGCAACAGTAACAGCAGTAACAGTAACAGCAGTAACAGTAACAGCAGTAACAGTAACAGCAGTAACAGTAACAGCAGTAACAGTAACAGCAGTAACAGTAACAGCAGTAACAGTAACAGCAGTAACAGTAACAGCAGCAGCAATAGTAACAGCAGTAACAGTAACAGCAGCAGCAGCAATAGTAACAGCAGTAACAGCAGCAGCAGCAATAGTAACAGCAGTAACAGTAACAGCAGTAACAGTAACAGCAGCAACAGTAACAACAGTAACAACAGTAACAACAGTAACAACAGTAACAACAGTAACAACAGTAACAGCAGCAGCAGCAATAGTAACAGCAGTAACAGTAACAGCAGTAACAGTAACAGCAGCAACAGTAACAACAGTAACAGTAACAGCAGCAGCAACAGTAACAGCAGCAACAGTAACAGCAGTAACAGTAACAGCAGCAGCAACAGTAACAGCAGCAACAGTAACAGCAGCAACAGTAACAGCAGCAGCAACAGTAACAGCAGCAGCAACAGTAACAGTAACAGCAGCAACAATAGTATCAGCAGAAACAGCAACTACAACATCAGTAACAGCAACAGCAACATTAATAACAGCTACAACAGTAACAGTGTGTGTGTGTGTGTGTGTGTGTGTGTGTACACATGTATGACTGAATATTCTTGCCCACCTTCTTCATGGTGCCCAGCACCTGGCAGATCTTGAAGATCTCGTCTACCTCGCTGTTTCCAGGAAACAGAGGTCTGAGTGTGTAGAGCTCTGCCATGATGCAGCCCACTGCCCAGATGTCTATCGGAGAGCTATAGGACTGGGACCTCAGGAGAACCTCAGGGGCGCGGTACCTGGGGACGGGAGGAGACAGGAGGATCTGTCAGACTATAGAGCCGAGACAGAATTGTGTCGAGGCACAGAGATCTGGGAAGAGTACCAACATATTTCTGCAGCATATAAGGGCCCCAAGAACACAGTGGCCTCCATCATTCTTAAATGGAAGACGTTTGGAACCACCAAGCTGGTCACCTGGCCAAACTGACCAATCGGGGGAAAAGGGCCTTGGTCAGGGAAGTGACCAAGAACCTGATGGTCACTCTGACAGAGCTCCAGAGTTCCTCTGTGGAGATGGGAGAACCTTCCAGAAGGACAACCATCTCTGCAGCACTCCACCAATCAGGCCTTTATGATAGAGTGGCCAGACGGAAGCCACTCCTCAGTAAAAGGCACATGACAGCCCGCTTGGAGTTTGCCAATAGGCACCTAAAGGACTATCAGATCATGAGAAACAAGATTTTCTGGTCTGATGAAACCAAGATTGAACTCTTTGGCCTGAATGCCAAGCATCACGTCTGGAGGAAACCTGGCACCATCCCGACAGTGAAGCATGGTGGTGGCAGCATCACGCTGTGGGGATGTTTTTCAGCGGCAGGGACTGGGAGACTAGTCAGGATCGAGGGAAAGATGAACGGAGCAAAGTACAGAGAGATCCTTGATGAAAACCTGCATCAGAGCGCTCAGGACCTCAGACTGGGGCGAAGGTTCACCTTACAACAAGACAATGACCCTAAGCACAGCCAAGAAAATGCAGGAGTGGCTTCGGGACTGAATGTCCTTGAGTGGCCCAGCCAGAGCCCGGACTTGCTTTGTCATTATGGAGTATTGTGTGTCGAATTTTAGAATAAGGTTGTAACGTAACAAAATGTGTAAAAAGTCGAGGGGTCTGAATATTCTGCACACACACACACACACACACACACACACACACACTATTCCTGTCCTGTGTCTTGAAGGGATTAACCTGCGATGCGTCAGAATCATTTAATCCCTGAGCTCTAAATCACATGCCAGATGACATGACCAAAGCATGTTACAACGGCTTTATAAACAGGCAACAGTATAGACCACGTAGACTCAGCCCCACCTCACGTGCTGCAGAGATCTGCCTTTGTCAGTCAGGCTTTAAACTCACTAAGTAAACCACTTGAAGGTCAGAGGTTCACCACGTGTATCTGAACTAACAGCACACGCTCTGAAATTATCTCTGCTGCTATTTGATGTGGTTTTGTTTCTCATGTGATCTTCTTATTGTATTTTATTTATCGTTATAATTATTATCCAAAAATAATTTTTTAAAAAGAGGGGAAAAGTTCACCAGAAATATACTGGCGTAGCTGACAACTCAGAACCCACTGTTACAGTACGTGCTATACAGTACCAGTCAAACGTTTGGACACACCTACTCATTCCAGGGTTCTTTTTAGTTTTTTACTATTTTCTACATTGTTGAATAATAGTGAAGACATCAAAACTATGAAATAACACATATGGAATCATGTAGTAACCAAAAAAGTGTTAAACAAATTAAAAATGTATTTTATATTTGAGTTTCTTCAAAGTAGCCACCTTTTGCCTTGATAACAGTTTTGCACACTCTTGGCATTCTCTCAACCAGCTTCATGAGGTAGTCACCTGGAATTCATGTAAATTAACAGGTGTGCCTTGTTAAAAGTGAATTTGTGTAATGTATTTCCTTCTTAATGTGTTTGAGCCAATCAGTTGTGTTGTGACAAGGTAGGGGGGTATACAGAATATAGCCCTATTTGGTAAAAGACCGAATCCATATTATGGCAAGAACAGTTCATATAAGCTAAGAGAAACGACAGTCCATTACTTTAAGGTCAGTCAATCCGGAAAATTTCAAGAACTGTGAAAGTTTCTTCAAGTGCAGTCGCAAAAACCATCAAGTGCTATGATGAAACTGGCTCTCATGAGGACCGCCACAGGAAAGGAAGACCCAGAGTTACTTTGATAAAATTAACTTTCTACCACTACTAAAGGACACCAATAATAAGAAGAAACTTGCTTGGGCCCAGAATCACGAGCAATGGACATTAGACCAGTGTAAATCTGTCCTTTGGTCTTATGAGTCCAAAAGTGAGATTTTTGGTTCCAACCGCCGTGTCTTTGTGAGACGCAGAGGTGAACAAATGATCTCTGCATGTGTGGTTCCCACGTGAAGCACGGAGGAGGTGTAATGGTGTGGGGGTGCTTTGCTGTTGACACTGTCTGATTTATTTAGAAATCAAGGAACACTGAACCAGCATGGCTACTACAGCCTTCTGCAGCAATATGCCATCCCACCTGGTTTGGGCATAGTGGGACTATAATTTTTTTTTTCAACAGGACAATTATCCAAAACACACCTCCAGGCTGTTTAAGGGCTATTTGACCAAGAAGGAGAGTGATGGAGTGCTGCATCAGATGACCTGACCTCCACAATCACCCGACCTCAACCCAGTTGAGATGGTTTGGGGTGAGTTGGACAGCAGAGGGAAGGAAAAGCAGCCAAGAATTGCTCAGCATACGTGGGAACTCCTTCAAGACTGTTGGAAAAGCATTCCTCATGAAACTGGTTGAGCGAATACCAAGAGTGTGCAAAGCTGTCATCAAGGCAAAGGGTGGCTACTTTGAAGAATCTCAAATATATTTGGATTTGTTTAACACTTATTTGGTTACTACATGATTCCATGTGTTATTTCATAGTTTTGATGTCTTCACAATTATTCTACAATGTAGAAAATAGTTTTTAAAAAATAAAGAAAACCCTAGATCAGGTGTCCAAACTTTTGACTGGTGTGCAAATCAAACATCTTACCATCTAGTTGAGACGTATTCAGTGTAGGGAGGCTGGGAGCGTATCTCTCTGGCCAACCCAAAGTCAGCTATCTTCACCAACTCTGGACCCATACAGAGCAGGTTCTCTGGTTTAATGTCACGGTGGAAGTAACCTGGAGAGACGGAGCAGGTTCTCTGGTTTAATGTCACGGTGGCAGTAACCTGGAGAGACGGAGCAGGTTCTCTGGTTTAATGTCACGGTGGCAGTAACCTGGGGAGACGGAGCAGGTTCTCTGGTTTAATGTCACGGTGGAAGTAACCTGGGGAGACGGAGCAGGTTCTCTGGTTTAATGTCACGGTAGCAGTAACCTGGGGGGACGGAGCAGGTTCTCTGGTTTAATGTCACGGTGGAAGTAACCTGGGGAGACGGAGCAGGTTCTCTGGTTTAATGTCACGGTGGAAGAAACCTGGGGAGACGGAGCAGGTTCTCTGGTTTAATGTCACGGTGGCAGTAACCTGGGGGGACGGAGCAGGTTCTCTGGTTTAATGTCACGGTGGCAGTAACCTGGGGGGACGGAGCAGGTTCTCTGGTTTAATGTCACGGTGGCAGTAACCTGGGGAGACGGAGCAGGTTCTCTGGTTTAATGTTACGGTGGAAGTAACTTGGGGTGACAGAACGTATTGACACACTTTTATCATAAGAGCATTTGATGAGAGGGAACTGTTGAATATCAATCACTGCTTCCCAATTCAGTTAAATCCCATTCTATCCAAAGTGTGCACTTTTTCTTACACGAATCCAATGCCTTCAAATGGAGTGAACGAACAAGTGCACACTTCGGGGTAAAGGGGGATAATCAGAGGTGCTGTTCAATTATCTCAAGATCATAAAGACTCTACAACCCACCAGACACACTGAAGACGAACTTTAAAGTTACAGGAGGGAAAATGGGAGAGAAGAAGACTCTTACCATGTTTTATGTACAAACGCTAAGCCAGTCAGAACTTGGAAAATTATGTTTCTTATTTCATTCTCAGAAAACATCCTGTCTTCTCCGACAACGAGGAGGAGGAGGAAGGAGAGAAGAGGATAGACAGATAAGGAAAATAACGCAGAGAAAACTGTGTCCTCCCCGACGGAGAATGATACCAACAGCCACGGCCATGACGGATTGACTGAATTAAGAGAAACGGAGGTGCTCTCGTGAAAACCTGGAATATAGTCTGCGGTCCCTGGCCTGGTGGACGTTATCAACAGTGGAGTAGTCATATTTATTTCATTTAACCTTTATTTTATTCCCATTGACAGTAAGGCTTATTTTTCAAAGTGAGCCGTGCATGAACACAACTTATAAAAATGCACAAGATTCAAACATGAAAACGTAATAGAATACTACAAGCAATTTAAGAATAATCCCAATCCTCAATACGAAGGTCCTCCATCAACAACTTGAACTTCCCTGGGGGCACCATATACGATGCAGAAACACTCAAAGCAGATGAACCTAACTCAGTGGAGATTAAAGGGACCTCCAGAGTTAGTCATCCCTGTGGGTCTGGTGACTCGTATGTCTATAATTTAACAATGAAGTAAAGTATGGTGGAAGTTTGCACACGAGGGCTTTATAAACAAAAAGAGAGCAATGCATTATCCATATTTATCCGTTAGCCATATCTAGCCCATACCCATATCTACCTATACCCATACCATGCCCATATCTAGCCCATACCCTGCCCAAATCTATATCTAGCCCATACCCATACCATGCCCATATCTAGCCCATACCATGCCCATATCTGGCACATACCCATACTAAGCCCATATATAGTCCATACCCATACCAAGCCCATATCTAGCCCATACCAAGCCCATATCTAGCTCATACCAAGCCCATATCTAGCTCATACCCATATCTAGCCCATACCCATACCAAGCCCATATCTAGTCCATACCCATACCAAGCCCATATCTAGCCCATACCAAGCCCACACCTATACCAAGCCCAACCCCCATATCTAGCCCATACCAGGACCCATATCTAGGGCACACCCATATCTAGCCCATAACCATATATAGCCCATATCTTGGCCATAACCATACCAAGCACATAACCATACCAAGCACATAACCATATCTATCCCATATCTCGCCCATATCCATATCTCACCCATATCTAGCCCATACCCATATCTAGTCCATGTCTGGCACGTAACCATATCGATATCTGGCCCATATCCATATCTAGCCCATACCCATATCTAGCCCATGCCCATACCAAGCCCATGCCCAAGCCCATACCATGCCCACATCTAGCCCATACCATGCCCATATCTGGCCCATTCCATTACCAAGCCCATATCTAGCCCAAACCCATATCTAGCCCATACCGGGAGCCATATCTAGCCCTTATCCATACCAAGCCCATATCTAGCGCACACCCATATCCAGCCCATATCTAGCCCATAACCATATCTAGCCCATATCTCGCCCAGACCCATATCTCGCCCATATCTAGCCCATACCCATATCTAGCTCATAACCATATGTAACCCATATATATCCCATACCCATACCTCGCCCATATCCATATCTAGCCCATACCAGGCCCATATCTAGCCCATACCCATACCAAGCCCATATCTAGCCTATGCCCATAACAAGCCCATACCCATACCATACCATTCCCACATCTAGCCCATACCAATATCTAGCCCATACTATGCCCAAATCTAGCCCATACCTAGCCCATACCATGCCCATATCCATATCTAGCCCATACCCATACCATATCTAGCCCATACCAAGCCCATATCTAGCCCAAACCAAGCCCAAACCCAGCCAATATCTAGCTCATATCTAGCCCCTACCCATATCTAGCCCATACCCATATCTAGCCCATACCCATATCTAGCCCATACCCATATCTAGCCCATACCAAGCCCATACCCATACCAAGCCCATATCTAGCCTACCAAGAACCCTTCTATATTTGAAGGGTTCTTTCTAGAACACTATATGAACGGTTCAACCAACCTTAGCCTTTAAATTGTAACTCTTTATGACAATACATTACATCACAAGGCCTTTCGTTGAGGGCCTAGTTTATACCCTAACACAGTGGAGTTAGGAAACTCCTGGTTTACAGGCCACATCAGGCCTGCAAGTCACATTATACTGGCCTGCAAAGTGATGTGTAATTCCTTTTGGAATCCAGACGATGAGGATATCCAACAATTGCATTCAGAATGACTGCCAGGGTAGGTGAGATTCACCAATGAGTCTACCTTTCCTAAATCATCTAAACTGGAACAACCATCTCAGTGACGGGAGCAATAAGTCCAACTACTAACAGTTTGGATTTGTTAAGAACAATGTCTGTTATTTATCTTTGTGTAGCATAAGATTAATCAACCAATCAATGTACTTCACATGACATACACAGATATTGAAACAAACCATTCTGAAAATCAAACTGCAGTAGATCCTGCTGGAAAATATGATAATGATTTGCGTGAGTTTTCAGTGTTTTAACCTACACAGAGTCAAAATGACAATCACACTCACACTGTGGTTCTTTTCCAATTTGCTGTGTACCATAAAATAGACTACTGGTTCACTCATACTCCATTCTAATCTCCTACTCTCTGCAACCACAAAATAACAAAAAATACTAATTTTAAATAAATAAATCATGGCAAAGATATCAACTATGTAAAATGATTAAGGCAATACCAGATACAGTTCAAGTCAGAAGTTTACATACACTTAGGTTGGAGTCATTAAAACTTGTTTTTCAACAACTACACAAATGTCTTGTTAACAAACTATAGTGTTGGATAGTCGGTTAAGACATCTACTTTGTGCATGACACAAGTCATTTTTACAACAATTGTTTACAGACAGATTATTTCACTGTATCACAATTCCACTGAGTCAGAAGTTTACATACACTAAGTTGACTGTGCCTTTAAACAGCTTGAAAATTCCAGAAAATGATGTCATGGCTTTAGAAGCTTCTGATAGGCTAACTGACATAATTTGAGTCATTCGGAGGTGTACCTGTGGATGTATTTCAAGGCCTACCTTCAAACTCAGTGCCTCTTCGCCTGACATCATGGGGAAATCAAAAGAAATCAGCCAAGAACTCAGAAAAAACGGTCTGGTTCGTCTTTGGGAGCCATTTCCAAACGCCTGAAGGTACTACGTTTATCGGTACAAACAATAGTACGCAAGTATAAACACCATGGGACCACACAGCCATCATACAGCTCAGGAAGGAGACGCGTTCTGTCTCCTAGAGATGAATGTACTTTGTACGAAAAGTGCAAATCAATCCCAGAACAACAGCAATGGACCTTGTGAAGATGCTGGAGGAAACAGGTACAAAAGTATCTATATCCACAGTAAAATGAGTCCTATATCGACATAACCTGAAAGGCCGCTCAGCAAGGAAGAAGCCACTGCTCCAAAACCGACATAAAAAAGCCAGACTACGGTTTGCACATGGGGACAAAGATCGTACTTTTTGGAGAAATGTCCTCTGGTCTGATGAAACAAAAATACAACTGTTTGGACATAATGACCATCTTTATGTTTGGAGGAAAAAGGGGGAGGCTTGCAAGCCGAAGAACACCATCCCAACCATGAAGCACGGGGGTGGCAGCATCATGTTGTGGGGGTGCATTGCTGCAGGAGAGACTGGTGCACTTCACAAAATAGATGGCTTCATGAGGAACAAAAATCATGTGGATATTTTGAAGCAACATCTCAAGACATCAGGCAGGAAGTTAAAGCTTGGTCGCAAATGGGTCTTCCAAATTGACAATGACCCCATGCATACCTCCAAAGTTGTGGCAAAATGGCTTAAGGACCACAAAGTCAAGGTATTGGAGTGGCCATCACAAAGCCCTGACCTCAATCCCATAGAAAATTTGTGGGCAGAACTGAAAAAGCGTGTGCGAGCAAGGAGGCCTACAAACCTGACTCAGTTACACCAGCTGTGTCAGGAGGAATGGGCAAAAATTCACCCAACTTATCGTGGGAAGCTTGTGGAAGGCTACCCGAAACGTTTGACCCAAGTTAAACACGTTAAAAAAGGCAATGCTACCATATACTAATTGAGTGTATGTAAACTTCTGACCCCTGAGAATGTGATGAAAGAAATACATGCTGAAATAAATAATTAATAATAATAATAATAATAATAATAATAATAATAAATCATTCTCTCTACTATTATTCTGACATTTCACATTCTTAAAATAAAATGGTGATCCTAACTGACCTAAGACAGGGATTTTTTACTAGGATTAAATGTCAGGAATTGCGAAAAACTGAGTTTAAATGTATTTGGCTAAGGTGTATGTAAACTTCCGACTTCAACTGTACACGAACAAATATTCCCATGTAGGTACACTTTAAAACACTCACACCTTTCTTTTAAAAACTGATCGGATGACTCAACTGATGTTATAGTTTAAACATGGACGTAAACACTAATGCTCAAATTCATGAAAAAAAAAAAAAAACATTTTCTCCCAGAAATGATTCTTAGGATGATATTAAACCCTTTGCCTTACAAAGATCACTTGTCTTCCAAAAATAGTTATTCTTCCGTAGAACCCGATCGCTCCTCAAAGAACCCCTTTGTTGCAACTTTGTTTCTCTCGCTAAGAGTGTAGCCAACCAATACATGGTGTATTGCTTGAATAGTTATGAACAGCATTCCTTTCAAAGATAATTTTGACAGGTGGATAATATTGTATGTGACTACGGGGTTGTGCAAGCGTTCAGAATCGACAACGAGTAGGCTATGCATTGTGATCATATTGTAGCGAAGGGAGAGGCAGGGACGCAAGCCCAGGTCGCTGGATTGAAAAGGAAAACACCCTACACATCGCGCCAATAGGGTTAACCCACTCGGTGGGAATTTTAACATGGAATATCCAGGATCCCTACAATATTCAGTCTCAGTGTCTCTTGTACCTTCAGTGAGAGGTCTCTAGCTGGGTTGGGGAACCTACCATGTTTATGGATAAAGGAGAGTCCCTGTAATATCTGAAACAGCATGTTCCTGATCACTGACTCAGGGAACAATCTCTGTCTGGAAAGATGAACATCAGTACATTCACATTTTAGTCATTTAGCAGATGCTCTTATCCAGAGCGACATACAGTCAGTGTATTCGGGTTAACCGAGCTAGGTAAGACAACCACATATCACAATCCTTGTAAGTAAAACTTTCCTCAATACATGACGACTCAATCTGATCATACATTCATAGGAACGCTCACAGATAAAAGGTCTCATTTCAACAACGACAGATCAATTTACATCCATCTGAACTGTCCAATCAGTAACATACTATCAACAAACTACTATTTCCTGAAAAATAACTAGTAACAAACTACAATTAAACAATTAATAGTTTCTCATTATTTGATTGATAATATTGATGATTGATTGATCCTACCTGTCCTTCATCAGCTGGTAGAGGTTTTCCTTCATGTACTCAAAGACAAAGTAGAGGTGGTCATTCTCTCGGATCACCTCCTTCAGCTTCACTACGTTGGCATGGCTCAACTTCTTCAGAGACTGGAAACGTAAAACATACACATTGCTTTGTATGGAGTGACATTAGCTAATGTACAATGCATGTCTACTCGTACGTCAAATGAGAAAGGTGGGTAAATGTCAGAAACACAGAACTAAAATCTGGAGTAATTACGTCAGATTATACATTTTATAGTATGTTACGTAGAGTTTGTGCAGGAGAGATTACTGAGAGGTTGTAATGGCTTCACATTGTTTTCTGACATGAGAGATTACTGAGAGGTTGTAATGGCTTCACATTGTTTTCTGACAGGAGAGGTTACTGAGAGGTTGTAATGGCTTCACATTGTTTTCTGACAGGAGAGATTACTGAGAGGTTGTAATGGCTTCACATTGTTTTCTGACAGGAGAGATTACTGAGAGGTTGTAATGGCTTCACATTGTTTTCTGACAGGAGAGATTACTGAGAGGTTGTAATGGCTTCACATTGTTTTCTGACAGGAGAGATTACTGAGAGGTTGTAATGGCTTCACATTGTTTTCTGACAGGAGAGATTACTGAGAGGTTGTAATGGCTTCACATTGTTTTCTGACAGGAGAGATTACTGAGAGGTTGTAATGGCTTCACATTGTTTTCTGACAGGAGAGATTACTGGGTGGTTGTAATGGCTTCACATTGTTTTCTGACAGGAGAGATTACTGAGAGGTTGTAATGGCTTCACATTGTTTTCTGACAGGAGAGATAACTGAGAGGTTGTAATGGCTTCACATTGTTTTCTGACAGGAGAGATTACTGAGAGGTTGTAATGGCTTCACATTGTTTTCTGACAGGAGAGATTACTGGGTGGTTGTAATGGCTTCACATTGTTTTCTGACAGGAGAGATTACTGGGTGGTTGTAATGGCTTCACATTGTTTTCTGACAGGAGAGATTACTGAGAGGTTGTAATGGCTTCACATTGTTTTCTGACAGGAGAGATTACTGAGAGGTTGTAATGGCTTCACATTGTTTTCTGACAGGAGAGATTACTGAGAGGTTGTAATGGCTTCACATTGTTTTCTGACAGGAGAGATTACTGGGTGGTTGTAATGGCTTCACATTGTTTTCTGACAGGAGAGATTACTGAGAGGTTGTAATGGCTTCACATTGTTTTCTGACAGGAGAGATTACTGAGAGGTTGTAATGGCTTCACATTGTTTTCTGACAGGAGAGATTACTGAGAGGTTGTAATGGCTTCACATTGTTTTCTGACAGGAGAGATTACTGAGAGGTTGTAATGGCTTCACATTGTTTTCTGACAGGAGAGATTACTGGGTGGTTGTAATGGCTTCACATTGTTTTCTGACAGGAGAGATTACTGAGAGGTTGTAATGGCTTCACATTGTTTTCTGACAGGAGAGATTACTGAGAGGTTGTAATGGCTTCACATTGTTTTCTGACAGGAGAGATTACTGAGAGGTTGTAATGGCTTCACATTGTTTTCTGACAGGAGAGATTACTGAGAGGTTGTAATGGCTTCACATTGTTTTCTGACATGAGAGATTACTGAGAGGTTGTAATGGCTTCACATTGTTTTCTGACATGAGAGATTACTGAGAGGTCGTAATGGCTTCACATTGTTTTCTGACAGGAGAGATTACTGAGAGGTTGTAATGGCTTCACATTGTTTTCTGACATGAGAGATTACTGAGAGGTTGTAATGGCTTCACATTGTTTTCTGACAGGAGAGATTACTGAGAGGTTGTAATGGCTTCACATTGTTTTCTGACAGGAGAGATTACTGGGTGGTTGTAATGGCTTCACATTGTTTTCTGACAGGAGAGATTACTGAGAGGTTGTAATGGCTTCACATTGTTTTCTGACAGGAGAGATAACTGAGAGGTTGTAATGGCTTCACATTGTTTTCTGACAGGAGAGATTACTGAGAGGTTGTAATGGCTTCACATTGTTTTCTGACAGGAGAGATTACTGGGTGGTTGTAATGGCTTCACATTGTTTTCTGACAGGAGAGATTACTGGGTGGTTGTAATGGCTTCACATTGTTTTCTGACAGGAGAGATTACTGAGAGGTTGTAATGGCTTCACATTGTTTTCTGACAGGAGAGATTACTGAGAGGTTGTAATGGCTTCACATTGTTTTCTGACAGGAGAGATTACTGAGAGGTTGTAATGGCTTCACATTGTTTTCTGACAGGAGAGATTACTGAGAGGTTGTAATGGCTTCACATTGTTTTCTGACAGGAGAGATTACTGGGTGGTTGTAATGGCTTCACATTGTTTTCTGACAGGAGAGATTACTGAGAGGTTGTAATGGCTTCACATTGTTTTCTGACAGGAGAGATTACTGAGAGGTTGTAATGGCTTCACATTGTTTTCTGACAGGAGAGATTACTGAGAGGTTGTAATGGCTTCACATTGTTTTCTGACAGGAGAGATTACTGAGAGGTTGTAATGGCTTCACATTGTTTTCTGACATGAGAGATTACTGAGAGGTTGTAATGGCTTCACATTGTTTTCTGACAGGAGAGATTACTGAGAGGTTGTAATGGCTTCACATTGTTTTCTGACAGGAGAGATTACTGGGTGGTTGTAATGGCTTCACATTGTTTTCTGACAGGAGAGATTACTGAGAGGTTGTAATGGCTTCACATTGTTTTCTGACAGGAGAGATAACTGAGAGGTTGTAATGGCTTCACATTGTTTTCTGACAGGAGAGATTACTGAGAGGTTGTAATGGCTTCACATTGTTTTCTGACAGGAGAGATTACTGGGTGGTTGTAATGGCTTCACATTGTTTTCTGACAGGAGAGATTACTGAGAGGTTGTAATGGCTTCACATTGTTTTCTGACAGGAGAGATTACTGAGAGGTTGTAATGGCTTCACATTGTTTTCTGACAGGAGAGATTACTGAGAGGTTGTAATGGCTTCACATTGTTTTCTGACAGGAGAGATTACTGGGTGGTTGTAATGGCTTCACATTGTTTTCTGACAGGAGAGATTACTGAGATGTTGTAACAACTCTGTAGGTGTAGGAGTGGGTCATACGGTAGTGAAAAACCAAGAGACAGACTCAAAAACGGTTCACAGGTCACTTGGGGAACCATGTCCCAAAAGCTTGTTCTCACTCAAAAATAGTGAAAATAGTGAAAATCAACAGCTGGCCCTTTATGGCAGTAACTGAACATCAGCGTAAATCACTGGGGAAGATATTATTTTATCCCAGGGCAAAGAGAGCGTCCAACTTTAGGCATTGGGGTTCTGGCTGTTCCAAATGCGACAGAGCTTAAAGTTTTAAAAATGTCATGGTGGTTTTAAATTGCCTTAGGATGCATTTGAAATGGCAGCCTATATATTGCACTTCGCCCCTGGTCAAAAGCAGTGCGCTATTGTGAGCAGGGTGCCATTTCAGATAGTGGTTCCTGTCACGCGTGTAAATGAGTGGACCAAGGCACAGCGTGCGTAGAGTTCCCCATGTTCTTTAATAGTGATCAGGGTGCCATTTCAGATAGTGGTTCCTGTCACGCGTGTAAATGAGTGGACCAAGGCACAGCGTGCGGAGAGTTCCACATGTTCTTTAAAAGTGAAACTTACAACCAAACAGGGACATCACAAACGTGCCGTCAAGGATCGCAACAAAGCACTAACCAAAACAATATCCCACAACCCAGGTGGGAACAATAGAGAACTTAAATATGATCCCCAATTAGAAACAGCGATAATCAGCTTCCTCTAATTGGGAACCATACCAAGCACACCAACATAGAAGAAAAAAACTAGAACACCCCCCCCCCCTAGTCGCGCCCTGACCTACAATACCATAGAGAACCAAGGGCTCTCTCTGATGAGGGCGTGGTGACAGGTTCCTACCTTGACTTCTCGTAAGTTCATACACTCATCCCACGAGTAGAACTTCCTCTTCATCCTGAGAGAACAAATAAAAACACATTTAATCTAAGAGCCTAAATTCAATATAAGTCAAGGAGACCTTTAATATCTATTAGATGGTTGATACAAGAATAATAACTTTACACAATTGATAATACTCCTATTATGTGCATAGGTGTTGATGATATGAAATAAACCTGAGAGTCAGGTATTTTGGGACCAATTCGTATTCCATATATCTGCCAGTCTACCGGTTCTACTTCCTGAGGCCTATAGTCTCTGATAATGATAGCCTCACGGAACCCCTATCCCAAATGTTTTGTTTTTTTAAAGTTGGTTCCTTCCCTCCCAGCATTCTTGGGTGACACCACTAATAGGCTAGAGATCCTTGAGAAGTTCAATCTAATGATATACTTGTAACTATGGATGTTCCAGATGTTTATAGAAACATGCCCCGATCAGAAGGCCTAGAAGCCCTCTCCCACCATCTAGAGAAACGCCCTTAAGGTCTGCTGCCTCCTCCTGGTTTTATTTTTCACATTAACCCAAAATGGCGTTATCTAGGAACTATTTTCAATTTGCTGGCTCTTTTTTTTTTATTTTGACCTCCAATACCAGGGAACAGTGATGGGAATTATAAAATGCGGATTATGCTAATTTGTGTATGGGTTTCTGGGATGAAAAAAATCATTTACATATGCTGTCTCTAAAGCGTTTTTCCCCTAATATTGTCCTGTGGTGCCGATACGTTGACGATATTCTGGTAGTCTGGAGGGGCACAGAGAAGGACTTGAGTAGATTTGTGTTCTATGACAACTCTACTAATACACATTAATAATTTACATTAAGTTCAATTTAAATACCATGCCCACATACAGGTTCATCATTGAGGCATACTGGAGCATTGTGCTTCCTCTGTCAATTTCCTCAACCTCAATGTTTTTAAAAAGGTGATATGCTTGAAACTACTATTTTTCATAAACCTCTCAGTAGGAACACGCTCCTAAGCTATGACAGTAATCATCCTAAACCTCTAAAAAGTAACATTACCAACGGTCAATTCCTTGGACTAAGGTGAAACTGCAGCAAATCAAATGACTGAGACAAAAGCTGAAATATAGAAAAAGACGCGGCTACAATGAGTCCCCTCGCCGTGGACCGCGGCTACAGTGATAGTTCCCTCACCGTGGACCGCGGCTACAGTGATAGTTCCCTCACCGTGGACCGCGGCTACAGGGATAGTCCCCTCGCCGTGGACCGCGGCTACAGTGATAGTCCCCTCACCGTGGACCGCGGCTACAGGGATAGTCCCCTCACCGTGGACCGCGGCTACAGGGATAGTCCCCTCACCGTGGACCGCGGCTACAGGGATAGTCCCCTCACCGTGGACCGCGGCTACAGGGATAGTCCCCTCGCCGTGGACCGCGGCTACAGTGATAGTCCCCTCACCGTGGACCGCGGCTACAGTGATACTTCCCTCACCGTGGACCGCGGCTACAGGGATAGTCCCCTCACCGTGGACCGCGGCTACAGTGATAGTCCCCTCACCGTGGACCGCGGCTACAGGGATAGTCCCCTCACCGTGGACCGCGGCTACAGTGATACTTCCCTCACCGTAGACTGTGGCTACAGGGATAGTCCCCTCGCCGTGGAACGAGGATACAGTCATAGTCCCCTGTCATGACGTTGCCCTGTTGGTGAGGTTTATGACCTCCATAAATAGCTTTCCCCCTTTTCTCACTCTACTCTACAGAATGGACTCTTTGAAAGCTCTTTGTTAACAGAGAGTATGGTAACATCAAAAGGTTGGGAAACGGAACCATATTTCGGTAATCCAACCAGTAGAAAGTATCCGTTGGTACTTAAAGAATATGATGTCAGATCAGTTGTCATCTGGGACATTTTTACTGATGATAGGACGACAAACTGTATCTCGGAAAGTCTACACATTCTAGTTATCAGATTTACATGGAATTATTGTGCAATTTAAATGTTTAAATATAAAACTATTTGTGAAAAAATTAAATGTAATTTTAGTTTTTAATATGAGAGAATTGTTTTCATAAGTAAAATATGCTCACTCAGTGGCCACACCCACGCGAATAGGCATTGGTTGTAAATGAACAAACCCCTTTTCTACATTTCTGTAAGAGCCCCCTTGACCCAATTCACGGCAAACTAAACAAACCTCAGCATGAGCTCTAGTTGCGAATGGTTAAACGACTACAACCTAACAAAATTAACACTGTGTTCCCGATGACGTGAGGACTGGTGTCCATACGTTAAAAAGGGGGATTTTTAACGTGGAGGTGACGATCTGGAAGGATGAATTTCGATTATACCAGCCAGAATATAGCATGAGCTCATTGTATGGCAACTTGGTATGAACTTTGAACTCTTATTCACTAAAGAAGTGATAACTCTACGTCTAGGATGTATCAGCAGCAACTGTAAAATGTGCGTGGCCTAGGGAAGGACAGACAATCTCTTTAGAACGACATGGTGCTACTGTAAAATGTGCGTGGCCTAGGGAAGGACAGACAATCTCTTCAGAACGACAGGGTGCTACAACGTATCCATTCTACCACACGACGACAGACTACAACGTATCCACCCAGAAATATTATTCAAAGGACAAGGGAGCTCTCTGCTCTGCTGCTCAGCCTTCCATCTTCGACCAATCTATTGAAGCACAGCTCAGAGTAAATATATTTCTTGCATTTTCCTTTTCCGAATGGGCGGTTATTTAGAATGCATATGATAGCACAGCTTCATAGAGACCCAATCCTTATTTTCTTCAGTCTTCCCGCTCTTTCATTCAAACCCAACCCCCTTTCTTTCTGTAACCAGCCATCAAATTGGTTCCATCCACTAGGGACGTTTTCTTTTATGACATAATTAGTAATCAATGTATGATCCATCTTGTGTATATGTAATTATGTGTGATTAGCTATTTAGTAAATAAATAATTAAACTAAACAATTAAATAATTAAACTAAATAAATAATTAAACTAACTATTGCTGATTCAACTTGCTAGCCAGGGTTCGCGAAGATAACCAAGAATTTTACGATGCTCAGATGAGACTGAATAAGGTGACGATTAATAATTGACTGCTATTGATATGAAAGATTACCAGGTCTTTAAGAGTTTATTCTGAAAATAACAGCTCTATAAAGATTATTCCGTGGTGCCCCGACTTCCTAGTTAATTACATTTACATGATTAGTTTAATCAGGTAATATTAAATCAGAGAATTTATTTTATAAAACAGCAAGTCATTTTTCACTTAATCTATAGTAAAACGCATGACACCCCTAGACATGGAACACGGCTATAGTGATAGTCTCCTCGACATGGCTCATAAGCGAGCACGAGAGAATGATAAAGCCACCCTCACAGATAAAAAGTGTGATCCTCAAACACCGGCACATTCTCCAGAGTAACCCCTCGCTCCACATTCTCCAGAGTAACCCCTCGCTCCACATTCTCCAGAGTAACCCCTCGCTCCACATTCTCCAGAGTAACCCCTCGCTCCACATTCTCCAGAGTAACCCCTCGCTCCACATTCTCCAGAGTAACCCCTCGCTCCACATTCACCAGAGTAACCCCTCGCTCCACATTCACCAGAGTAACCCCTCGCTCCACATTCTCCAGAGTAACCCCTCGCTCCACATTCTCCAGAGTAACCCCTCGCTCCACATTCTCCAGAGTAACCCCTCGCTCCACATTCTCCAGAGTAACCCCTCGCTCCACATTCTCCAGAGTAACCCCTCGCTAAAAAGGCCTTTGTGTCTAACCCTCCCCTGATATGCTTTAGGACGGGGTCGCAACATCAGACACCACGTTGTGCACAGTGTGCTCCCGAATCCTGCACCTACCTGACTCCCAGGTCCCCCTAATGGGTTCTACCGCTGCGGTCATTCTACACATTGTACCAACTCAAGTCATACACAAGTATTCTATCACCCAAGTTCTGGTGAAAAACACAAGATAAAAAAACGTCATAAATAGTACAACACATGTTGTTTACATGACCAGATGCCCATGTGGGCTTGTTTACACTGACCAGACAAAAATGCGCACTCAAATTAAGAATAGCTGAACACAAAACGGCTATCTGCACCAAAATATGGCCTATGCGATCGTGTTGCATTATGTGAATGTCAATCATGGCCCAGCGTCTACCTTGAAATTCTGGGGAATGGAGAAAGTTTCTCTCTCCTCCAGAGGTAGCAATATTGTGAGGAAATTGTTACAGAGAGAAGCACTTTGGATCGACTGCTTAGATTGTGCTGTGTCGAGCCAAAGGGACTGAATTAACACCTTTTTCTGATCTGTTTTGGTAAATATCTTCTCCTTTGTTTATTTCTGTCTTTTGCTTTTCAAGTGGACCGTATGGGGAGGAGTCTGGAACGTATGGGGAGGAGTCTGGAACGTATGGGGAGGAGTCTGGAACGTATGGGGAGGAGTCTGGAACGTATGGGGAGGAGTCTTGAATAATGCAGTATCCTGAGGTAAGGAATGATAGTCACCAGCTGAAGTATCCTGAGGTATGATCGTCACCAGTTGAAGTCACCACCCCCCCACCCCCCCTCACCCCCACAGCCTCCCAACAACCCCCCCCACCACCCCCACAGCCTCCCACAGCCCCTTCACCCATCCCCTCACCTCTTGATGGCCACCAGTTCTCCAGATTCGTTGCTCTTGCCCATGAGCACGCTGCCGAAGGTCCCGTCCCCCAGCTGTCTCATGGTGGTATAGCGGTTCATCTCCCACCGCGGGGCCACGTTCCAACCCTGCTGCTGCTCCTTCAGCGGAGAGTGGGTAGGAAAACGTTACAACGTCGCAAATGGAGCCCTATTCTCTATATACTGCACTGCTTTGATCAGGAATAGAGCTACATAGGGAATTGGGTGCCATTTGGGATGTTGCATACTATATACAGAGCATTTCGAAAGTATTCAAACCCCTTTGACATTTTCCACATTTTGTTACATTACAGCCTTATTCTAAAAATGGATTCAATTGTTTTTTTCACCTCCCTGACCAAGGTCCTTGTCCCCCGATTGTTCAGTGTGGCCGGGTGGCCAGCCCCTGGAGGAGTCTTGGTGGTTCCAAACTTCTTCCGTTTAAGAATGATGGAGGCCACTGTGTTCTTGGGGACCTTCAATGCTGCAGAAATGTTTACCTACCCTTCCCCAGATCTGTGCCTCTGCACAATCCTGTCTCGGAGCTCTACGGACAATTCCTTCAGCCTCATGGCTTGGTTTTTTGCTCTGACATGCACTGTCAACTGTGGGACCTTTATATAGACAGGTGTGTTCCTTCCCAAATAATGTCCAATCAATTGAATTTACCATAGGTGGACTCCAATCAAGTTGTAGAAACATCTCAAGGATGATCAATGGAAACAGGATGCAGCTGAGCTCAATTTCGAGTCTCAGAGCAAAGGGTCTGAATAATTATGTAAATAAGGTATTTCATTTTTTAAATATTTTTAATACATTTGCAAACATTTCAAGAAACGTGTTTTCCCTTTGTCATTATGGGGTATTGTGATGTCATTATGGGGTATTGTGATGTCATTATGGGGTATTGTGATGTCATTATGGGGTATTGTGATGTCATTATGGGGTATTGTCTGTAGATTGACGAGGAAGAACATGTATTTAATCCATTTTAGAATAAGGCTGAAATGTAGCAAAATGTGGAAAAAGCCAAGGGGTCTGAATATCAGCTGTTAAGGAGCCCCTTGACCCAGACTTGGCGCCACCACCTGTTTGGTTAAGTAATTTCTGTTATGAATTCAAAATATTATTATTCCTTTTCCTGTTCTCGTTGTCGGAGTGGACACGTTGTTTGCAGAGAGCACAACTTATGTAACACAAGGATTTGGTTTATTTCATTCCATCTACGAGTTTTTTTCAATTCAATTCAATTTAGTCATTGTCTTTAGTTTGGAGCGCTCTTGTGAATGTTGAGTAAGAACGAGCACACATAGAAGTAGGCCTATAGACTACCTGATTACACATAGAAGTAGGCCTATAGGCTACCTGGCCTGCGTGAAAACAGAGGCATAATAATGTCCCCATTTGGGGATCTGATAGTGTTTCTGATTGGTTAACGCCCCACCACCAATGAGCTGTGGAGCTTTTCAAAGTAATGTTTTCTTCACCTCAAACAGAAAGTGAACAAAGTCTGTTTTTCCATCCATTGAAAATGACAATAGTTCCTCAATGTATTAGAAAGATCTTTCCAGCTCTCTCCCTTTCGATAACCACTCAGAGTGAAAGGGAACAATGTCATGCTCTGATCCAATGGATACACCATACAAATAGTCCTACCTGATTACTTCTTATCAGTGCTTGACTTGGACTGAAATAAGTTCTGGTAATCATTTTGGTTGCTGGTACTGTTTATATTTAGGTGGTCCACAATACTGTTGAGCTGATATTCTATAAGAGGAACAGGAGCGCAAGCAGTAGAAAATGTGAGGTGTTGATACTCAGCTCCGCTGGGCTCCTGCCCAAGTAAAGCACTGCTTCTTATCACTAGCGCAGATAGCCTACAGCAGTGTCTGTCCCGAGCTCGCTGGCATGGGAAATTGAGGACCCCGAATATTTTATAACAATGTTTCAAGTTTGTTGCATTTTCATTTAGATTTTGATATAATTTTGATTATCCACATGACAATGATTTTGAGATATGAAGACGTTATTATAAAATAAATTAAACTGTTCCACAAAAATGTGCAAATGAAAATCAAAACTGGCACGCAGATCAGTGGAAGTGGTCAGATAAATTGACATTCCACATGAGAAAAGGTTGCCGACTTCTCTTGTAGCCTATTACTGGCAACTTCAGAGAGTAATGGCAGAATCTGCGAAAGCTAGCAGGAGCGGGAGGAGAATGGTTTTGGTCAGGTTAGTATTTTTTAAAATTCCGGTTATCTAGATCTCTGGCTCCCTCTTGAGTCATTTGTGTCTTATGTCACCAAACCGTGAGCTTAACATGTACTGCACTGACACAAATGACTGATGATTGGTTGAAATAAATTGATAATAAGATTGTAGATTTCAGTGCAGCCTTTGAGTTTATCGACCGTAACTTGTTGTTGAGAAAACGTATGTCTTTTCAACCTCTGCCACATCGTGGATTTAAAGCTATCTATCTCACAGAACTCAGAGGGTTTTCTTTAATGGAAGCCTCTCTAATGTCAAACACGAAAGGTATGGTGTACCGCAGGGAAGCTCTCTAGGCCCTCTACGCTTTTCTATTCTTTTAATAAGAAACATTGTTTTGAAAACTCCAAATTGTTTGCATAGTAAACTTACACACAGCTCTGGCACAGACACTTACCCCACCAGACATGCCACCAGGGGACTTTTCCCCTGTCTCCAAATCCAGAACAAATTCAAGAAAGTGTACAGTATTATATAGAGCCGTTATTGTATGGAACTCTCATCTCATATTGCTCAAATGAACAGCAAACCTAGTTTCAAAAAACAGATAAAGCAGCACCTCACGCCACAACACCTCTCCCGTATTGGACCAAGATATTTTGTGTGTATGTATTGATATGTAGGCTAGTTAGTTTTGTCCTTGATCTGTTTTTGTCTGTTAATGTTCTGTATTGTGTTTCATGTTTTGTGTGGACCCCAGGAAGAGTAGCTGCTGCTTTCTCAACAGCTAATAGGGATCCTCATAAAACACCAGTATCATATATTGAGTTGAAACCTTATGAATAATATATTATTAAGTTATTTGATACGAGCATTGAATATAAATCAAAAAAATCAGTAAAAGAAATCGAGCTAGCTAACCAGCAGATTTACATAAATCATCAACATCAACGATCAGCTGATAGCCCGTCCTCTTTTCCCGATGCCAATCATGTTTAGGAGGCACTTAACTAGCTTGCTTACAATTTGTGATGATGAGTGAGTGTGCTGTTAAATAGGACTATGCTAAAAAAATAAAAACATTTGCAACAGTGGTTTTTGGTATGTTGTGATTTTTTGTTGTTGTTGAGCACATGCCCCTGAAAGGTCTGCGCACGACCCTGGACTACACACACTGCATTCTAGAATGGCATAGAATGCAGAGTGCGGAGTCTCAGGGGTCGAAACGTGATAAAAAAAATATCACATGATGGGAACAAAGAATGCAGACAGGGTGCTGTTGAGGAGTCTCTTTTCACCTTCAGCGGAGAGGTCGGGCCTGGTCCCAAACGCAGCCCCATAGTAGAGTCAGTCATCATGAGTAGCAGTCAACACACAGCAGCTACAGTAGGCTACTTTCTTATGGGAGAACAGACACACTGACTGATGAGGATCACAATGCCGCGGGGTGGGTCTCAGATCAGAATAACGACAAGCACAGGGGAGCTAGGACATCTCTTCTAGAAACACAGAAAGAAAACAACTACACCTCTTCACTTTTACCTTTCAGGTAGTGGTGGTAGAATGTCCAAGGGACTACGAATGAAAGTGATCCCCCGGTTGGCTAAATCGTGCACATTTACAGAAATGTTGATAAATATACATTGTCCCTGTCAAATAGACCTAATAAAGTAAAGAAAGAAAATAAATTGGTAACTCAATGTGGAGAACTCGAACCGCCTTGCTCAGCCATACAGGAAGTGAGAGAAAGAGAAAGAGTGCTCCTCTCCTCGAGAAGGGAAGTGGATTCATTTGGCGTCTGCTCGGCCCAGAACAGAACAGCCGGTTGCAAAAAACATCTTAAGTGTTGAACCCCTCAAACATTTCCTTAGATAAGGGGGACACCTAGTAAGTTGTACAACTGAATACATTCAACAGAAATATGTCTTCACATTTAACCCAACTCTTCTGAATCAGAGGTGGTCATTGGCGCCCGGGAAACAGTGGCCTTATTCAGGGGCAAAACGACAGATTTTTTACCTTGTCAGCTCGGGGATTCGATCCAGCAACCTTTCGGTTACTGACCCAACACTCCTACCCGCCATAAGGGCATAACCTAAGCGTTTTATGGTAGTTTAAAGTCATGTAAGGCAGAAAGAATCTCTGGTTACCATGGAGTCGACCATTATTCACCGAATAAACGTCTCGTCAAAAAAGATGCCATTTATTGTGGGAGCACGCAAAATAGAAGAACTTCTACATTCAGGACAGGAGAAACAATTTGATTCAGAAGACAATAAAACACGTTTCTTATCCTTGTTTCTATTATTTTCTAGCACGTCAAGCTAAATTACTGTCTCGTCTACTCCAGCTCCTCTCTGGCGCTCGTTGTCTCCAGTTACTTATATGGAAGGCTATGAGTTTCAAATCGTCTTGATATGAACGCTTGTTGTGGGCATTTTTTACACCCGTTCATTACACCTGTTCGGTGTGCATTCACAGGTGATTAAAACATTTGAATATTGTACATTCAGACGCATGAAATTGTGCCACTGAACACCTGGGTAGTAACAGGTACGTTTCATGCGTCTGAAAGTACCGCATTGTAGCCCTCGCATCAATTTCCGCCGTGAGTTTGACTTCCGGTCTGTTGCGATGAATCGCTTGCTCAGGGAGCGAGGACATGTTTCTAAATATGAATCAAATTTTTTAAATTAACTAAAGGCGTTCTTGAGAAAAATGGAGGAAGAAATTATAACGACATTTTCCCAAATAGCATTACAACTACAAAGCTGGCGCTGGCTAGCTAGCTTATTTTCATTACAATAGCATGGCTGGTTAGCAATAGTCTTCTGTCTAGACTGTAACTAATGGTTGTTGCGTTGTTGGAACAGAGCAATAGTCTTCTGTCTAGACTGTAACTAATGGTTGTTGCGTTGTTGGAACAGAGCAATAGTCTTCTGTCTAGACTGTAACTAATGGTTGTTGCGTTGTTGGAACAGAGCAATAGTCTTCTGCCTAGACTGTAACTAATGGTTGTTGCGTTGTTGGAACAGAGCAATAGTCTTCTGTCTAGACTGTAACTAATGGTTGTTGCGTTGTTGGAACAGAGCAATAGTCTTCTGCCTAGACTGTAACTAATGGTTGTTGCGTTGTTGGAACAGAGCAATAGTCTTCTGTCTAGACTGTAACTAATGGTTGTTGCGTTGTTGGAACAGAGCAATAGTTCGTTGTACTTGTCATTTGGTTGAGACTAATATTAGTTTAGAAAATAATTGTTTACATTGTGCAATTGGTTGGCTTTGCTAGTTAGCAAGCTGAGATTTATTTGCTCATGTTGGCTAACCTAACTATTAGCAAATTGTTTAGGAGAACAGGTTAGCTCCTTGCAGAATCTAGACAATAGAGAATGGGGAATAAGATCTGGCTGGTGCAGTGCCCAGACCAGGTGAGAGCAAACTGCTACAGAGATAAAAAGGTAAGATCTCTATTTTGAGTAGCTATATTTCAAGGTTGAACCAATGCAATAGGTATTTTTATTGGCTTGCTAAATTAGATGATTTTCCTGAAAATGTCTAATCTGATAAAGTTGTTTAGTTCTAGGAAATGTAAAGTACTCAAGCATCTGCAGACCAGCGAGGAGGAGGAAAGCCTATAGAACAGGAATTACTAGCTAGTTATATCAGAGAGACATTTTATTGGTTTGCTAAATGAGCTGCTTGTCCTGAAAATGTCAATCTGATGAAGCTACTACAGTCATAGGAAAAAAAGTGGTATCTACAACTTAAGTTATTCAGCTGTCCCCATAGGATAACTTTATGTAGAACCCTTGTTGGTTCCAGGTAGAACCATGTTTTGTTCCAAGTAGAACCCTTGATGGTTCCAGGTGGAACCATGTTTTGTTCCAAGTAGAACCCTTGTTGGTTCCAGGTAGAACCATGTTTTGTTCCAAGTAGAACCATGTTTTGTTCCAGGTAGAACCATGTTTTGTTCCAGGTAGAACCATGTTTTGTTACATGTATAACCCTTTCCACAGAGGGTTCTACATGGAACCCAAAGGGGTTCTACCGGGAATCAAAAAGGGTTATACTATGGGGACAGCTGAAGAACCTTTCTGGAACACTTTTTTCCTAAGAGTGAATCTAGTTGTTCTAATGCATTGTCCATGTTACAGCCACAACATGATGATCAGGAGGTCAAAGCATCTGAAGAAGAGGACAAAAGCCTGCTTTGGATGAGCAAGCTAGAACAATAACAACTAGCAATATCAGATAAACATGTCTAGGAGAAGCAGGGCGAGAGCAAGCTAGTAGTAGTAACATTATTTGAAACCGCACATGCATCTGTGTTATATTTAAGTAATAAGGCACCTCAGGGGTTTGTGGTATATGGACAATATACCACGGCTTAGGGCTGTATACGCGTTGCGTCATGCCTGGACACAGCCCTTAGCCATGGTATATTGGCCATATACTACAAATCCCCAAGGTTACCAACGTAATTGCAACAGTAAACATGTAATATTGACTCATACCCGGGGTGTTCGGTCTGATATACCATGTCTTGTTATCTGTCTCATGTTGTACTGGTCATCAACATGAACAAGACTGAATTCGGTTGAATTGTCAACTGGTCTAAATTCTTATTAGGAAGATGTTGCTGTTCAGAATGACATGTTTATGACTGTTCACAGGAATCTCCAAATGCTAAGTTGAACGAGCACCACGGATGAAGGAGGGGGAGGAAAACAGACAGCTTCTTTCTCCCACATTTTCACCAAGGCATACAATGTTTGCTTCATGAACAATTGTTACATCTGAAATGAATACAGAATTATTTTAGTTTATTCTGTTTCCGTTTTTTATGCTGGATGTGAGTAATTTAGCAGGTCTATAGTATGTATTGTTTTTAAACATTTATTAAATATCTCAGTCAAAACTCATTTTATGGTTGTACTGTTACTTTTTACATGCTGAAACAGTTTCATTAGTTTTGAGCTAGACTATGATCGGGAAAATGTCTACTACCCTTTTTTTTTTTAAATGTTGATGAATGAAATTAGCACCGTTTCTAATAGTTTGTTGCTACTGTCTGGTGAGGAAGTGGGTAATATGGAATTCATTGGAGGAGGAAGGGAGAATTAATGAGAAATCAGAACTTGGACAATGTCAGGGAATAAGTAGGTTAAATGTACATCCTATCAATGACAAAAGAAACTGTACAGAGGTATCCTTAAGATAATCAGATCTGTACATGTTATGTATTGGGCAGATGGACAGCCAGCTATTTTCAAAACATTGGATTACCAACTTGAGCGGTGACGTCTCAATTTGAACCACATTTTCACATGGACGTAGTGTATACACTGAACAAAAACATAAACAACATGTGAAGTGTTGGTCTCCTGTTTCATGAGCTGAAATAAAAGATCCCAGACATTTTCCATACGCACAAAAGAAGCTTAATTATCTCAAATGTTGTGCACCCTGGTCCTGCCTCCTTTTTTAGAAAACATTTGAATCCAGCCTCTGTGGTTTGGAAAGTATAGTGACTTGTTATTACTTCAATGTATTCATCAAACAGATGGGGTTTTGGAAAAGTTGGAACTTGTCGCAAAACAATGCCATCTGGTGGATGGAAAGAGTCATAACTCTGTATATATACACACACACACACACACACACACACACTTGATACTTTAGACAAGGAAAAATGATGGATAGCTAATTAAAATGGAAAAATACCTTTGTGAATTATGAAGTCTTTATGTGCCTTTTTAAAAAATTCATAAATGCTTAAAAAAAAAGTGACGTTCGCTACCAAATAAGTTGTTTTTTGGCGATTATCCAAAAACGCCATTCCTTCCCCATTAGGCTGAACAGGTGTAATGAACGCGTGTGGAATGCCCATAACAGGTGTTCAACCCGCCTGTAAACACACTGGACAAGTGAAAAAATCACGTGTAAAAATGACATTTGACACTTGAAGAAAGCAAGTGAAAAATGATAATTACAAGCAGTAGCGGCTTTAGGTATGCCTAGGGCGGCAGGCAGCTAGCCGTGTGGTTGCCGGATCGAATCCCCGAGCTGTCGAGTACATTAATTGTGTAATAAATCGGTACGACGATTTGACCCATCGTTCATGAGACTCACCTGGACTCGATTACTTCCCATATATCTGTCACTCCCTTTGGTTCTTTCCTCAGGCGTTATTGTTTCTGTTTATATGTTTCATGTATGTACACTACTCGAGGTTCTTGTTTTGTTACATGTTCGTTTATTAAATTAAATTGATTACATTCACTCCCTGTACTTGCTTCCTGGTTATTAGTTTATACTTTACAGCGTGGGTAGTGAATGAAACACTTAAGGGACCTCATGGGCACCGATACATTTTTCACTTTAAGGGAGAAATTCGCCTTAAAAAATGTTGTGCAACTGACTTTAAGGGGGAAATTAACTGAAGATGTTTTATGCAACTGGTCCTTGAGGTTACAGGGGAAACCAGCAAAGAGGCTTTAACTGATTACTCCAGGTGAAAACAGGTCCTGATTGGGCTAGCCTGTAGCGCTGGATACAGCCTACCAACAGTCATTTGGTACAACCCTGGCCAGCCTGCACACAATTTGGCCATTAAAAACAGACAACTTCAAAATGAATGACTTGTCTGTGTTGAATGTTGTTGAATAAACAAGTGAGTTCTTGTTCTTTCTCTGACATATATTGGCTGCCGTAGACATTTCTCTAATCCTATATAGACCTCTACTCTCCATCCTACCAGATTAGAAAGTCCCTCAAACAGAGAGAAAGTAAAATAAATATTGTCAGGGGGGCATACATAATATACCTACGTAATAAGCAACAACCCTTAACTACTACTGACCTGTTAGCTAGCTAGCGTTGGCTAGTTAACAAGATAAACAAACACATAAATAACACACATCATTAAATTGGCCTACCATAAACAACACCGTTCTCATGCAACATTCAGAAACTGTGGTATTACCTTAGCATACCTACCAATAAAGACATTTTGTTTTTGTCCCCTTATTAGTCCAAGAATAAAGCAAGATGAGTTTCTGTTTTGTAAAAAAATAATAATAATGCAGCGGCGAAGACAGTACAATAACAATAACTTCCTTATTGTACAGGAGCGGCTTCCGTTGTCCTTGGCAACGGCAGAAATATTACAGGAAGGGGAGATTAGAAATCCCATTGGACAAAGAATGGCGGAACGTTTAAACGCCCCACCCCAGCAGACTTTTGACCAATCGCGTTCACGTTGTCATGTCTCGTCACGTGGTTGCTAAGAAAATCGTCACGCAATCCCTTCTAAAAAATCAGCGTATGAGTCGAGAAAAGTGCCTATTTTCCTCGAAAGTACGTTATGTCAAGGTGGCAAATATATAGAATATTACAGATCGCAAGTTAATTATCTTACATCTTGGAAAATATGTGTAATGTTGTACTTTTTGTTTGACGATGTTCATGTTGTGTTTTTTTGGAGCTGGCGCCCAATTGACTCCTATTCGCTTCTTGAAGGAGTGCTCGCCTTTCCCAGAATCACCTAGATGGGCTTCAACAGAGTTTCCCATCTCCTCAAAAGTATCTCTGGCAACTGGGGACCATAGAGTACCACAGTATGAGTCATAATACCCATAACACCTAGCGGTCAAACAGGGAAAGGGTTCCATTCATTTTTCCCATAGGGAATTTTAGAAAATTAGGGCTTTGTTTTGTGTAGGCTCACCCTGGTGTGACGTTTTGATAACTGTGTAAATCTCCCTAGAATAAAGGTGACTTTTATCAATATTTTTCACCTGTATATACCCCACCCCCAAAATGCTAATTAGCTGCTAATGTGGCTATCAGAAAGAACTAGAAATCCCATTTAGGATCTGGATGAGACTGACGAATCGAGGCAACGGTAAGAATCTCTGGATTAACTATGTTAGCTAAATGTAGTAATGAATATATTGGCAACATTTCTTTAAATGTAAAATTCTATGAACTGTCCTGTGCAAGTTTTAAATGTACACAATACCATTAGCAAAGGTGTCAGCTAGCGATGACGTACAGGTGTTTGCAGGGATATGTAGTTTTGCATGATGTCTTTCTACGTTGATGCTAATTAGCCTTTTCAAGTCAGAGTAAATAGAGATGAATATATTGATAAGTCCCCTTGTCTGATTGACATGGTGATCCAAACGTCACGCCAGGGTGAGTCTACACAAAACACAGCCCTTATTTTAAGTGTTTCTAAATGTACCTATGTGAAAAATGAACTGTGGAAAAACGATTGGAACAATTTCCCTGTTTGACCGCTAGGTTTTATGGGCATTATGAAATCTCCACTGTGGGGCTCTATAGAGGGGAGACTGGAGAATGCTGTCAGAATGATAAACACAATGCTTTATGGGACTTGTAGTTCAAAGACAAGGTAAAGTCATCTTTTAAAGAGAGAAAGCATCAGGAGGACAGCCCTTAGTTTGGGAAGAATATGTTACCATCGTTAAAATAAATGTAAACAAGGCAAACATAAAGTAAATAAATGTTTCCCACCTTCATCTTTTTTGTAATACATTAGCGCCATCTAGTGGTACAAAACTGCCTCTCAATTTGGGTGCGTTCCAGGTGCACAGATTCTTCACAAATTGCAGGTCTGCATATATCACACAAACTTTTTCTCTAACCCCAGACACTAACCCCAACCTCATTCAAGCCTTGCATGTGAGTGTTCTACTGCCTCTCTCAAGAGGCCCAGACTTTTATGGCACAGGTGATAGGCTAAAAAAGCTGAAGAACACTCTTATGGAACTGAAAAAGGACTCCAGTATCATTACAAAACCTGACAACAAAGGAGGTGCAACAGTGATACTAAACGCAGCAGACAATGAAAAGGCAATTCTGAGACAACTTAGTGATGATGCATTTTTACAAAAGACTCCCAAAATGACCCTACTAATCAATTTAAGTCTCTGATCCATGATAAATTGTCCCCCAAAAAACGATGAAGGGGAAAGGACAAAAACAGAATATAAGTTTATGAAAGTTGACTGCCCAAACACCTGTCATATACGCTCTACCCAAAATTCACAAGAGCATGACACCACCTATACTACAGGCAGGCCCATTGTGAGTAGGTCCGGATCTCTGACAGAGAATATCTCTACTTTTGTAGACCATTTTGTGAAACCCTGGGTGATCTCCGTCCCCACGTATACTAGGCACTCTTGATTTTATTAATCTTTTGAAATCTGTGGACCATATACCTGAAAATTAGATTCTGTGTACTTTTGATGTCACCAGTCTATATACTAACATCCCCCATCAGGGTGGCCTAGAGGCCCTCATGTTCTACCTCAATGAACATCCACCTAATGCTCTTCCTAGCACCAATGTGTATTGTGGACTTGGCTAAACTGGTACTAACCTCCAAAGATTTTCTCTACAGAGGAGACTTTTCCCTTCAGACCAAAAGGGACAGCGATGCGGAGCACTATGGCCGCTAATTATGCTAATCAATATCTAGGAATGAATGAAAAACACGTGGTGCTGAATCCTTAACCCTTTTCTCTCTCTAATCTTCTCCTAATTCTGAGATATTTGGATGACATTTCCGTGATCTATACAGGCAGCCAGGAAGACCTTTTTGGAATTCCATGCTTATCTAAACTCTACGAATGAACGCCTTCACGTCACCATTAACTATGACCGATCACAAATCAGTTTTCATGATGTGATGGTTTGTTAAGGACAAAACCTCCCTCTCTACAGATCTCTACAGGAAACCTACGGACAGGAAGACCCTCCTTAGAAGTGACAGCTTTCATCCACGTCCACTTATTAAAAGTCTCCCTATAAGTCAATACAGTCATATCAGAAGAATATGCAGATCTGATGCTTCTTATCAGAAACAGACCACGGACCTCAACACAAAGATTTAAGCAAAGGGGGTACAAAGACAATTGGGTAAAACATGCCCAATGATCGTTTTGAAGGTGGAACACAGTTGGAAGCCTGTGCAGAACGTGTCCCATCATGCTTTACCCAATACTCACCACTGGGGAAGGCATTTAAGAACAGTATCAGGAAGCACTGGTACATTGTTGATACTGACCCACAATTGAAACCCATTTTTAAATATCCCCCACGTTTTAATAAATTTTTTAAAAGTCCCCTAAACATGAGAAATATTGTGGTAACATCTGATTACCCACCAGAGAAAAGGGAAACTTTAGTGGACAAAGTTCTGGAGGGTAATTACAAATGTGGCCAACGTCATCAATGCAGCTTCACGTACAAATGTAACTCATTTACCCACAACCCCCCACAGGACAAAGATTTAAGATCAAAGGGCCTAATTACCTGCATGTCCACCAATGTTATTTACATGTTGAAATGTCCAAGTGGTCTGTCTTACAAAGGGAAAACCCCGTAGAAGCCTTAAGATCCAGATCAGTGAGCACCGCAGCAACATACGGACAGGTGAGACAAAACATCAGGTTGCTGCTCATTTTGTACCAGCTGGACATCCTATGAGTATCTCTGAGAAACATTGGAATAGAAATGTTAAAGATGTCATGCAGGTGGGAGGGGACATCCCTTCTTCAAAGGGAATCTTTCTGGACTCACAGGCTCAACACACTGTCTCCTCTTGGCCTTAACGAGGAGTTTGACTCAAAACCGTTTTCATAGTTTCAATATGTCCAAATTGTGTTTAATTTGTAGTACTGTATATTACTGTACATATTGATAACATTCCCTGTGTATGATCATATATGTTTGATACATTGAATTGTAATATTGTGGAACTGTGACACATGTTTTAGGAAGTGATGTCACAGGGTACTGCCCCTGGATCCCTGATGAAGACCTAAGGGTGGAAGTGATGTCACTGGGTACTGCCCCTGGATCCCTGATGAAGACCTAAGGGTGGAAGTGATGTCACTGGGTACTGCCCCTGGATCCCTGATGAAGACCTAAGGGTGGAAGTGATGTCACTGGGTACTGCCCCTGGATCCCTGATGAAGACCTAAGGGTGGAAGTGATGTCGCTGGGTACTGCCTCTGGATCCCTGATGAAGACCTAAGGGTGGAAGTGATGTCACTGGGTACTGCCCCTGGATCCCTGATGAAGACCTAAGGGTGGAAGTGATGTCACAGGGTACTGCCCCTGGATCCCTGACAAAGACCTAAGGGTGGAAGTGATGTCGCTGGGTACTGCCCCTGGATCCCTGATGAAGACCTAAGGGTGGAAGTGATGTCACAGGGTACTGCCCCTGGATCCCTGATGAAGACCTAAGGGTGGAAGTGATGTCACTGGGTACTGCCAGTGGATCCCTGATGAAGACCTAAGGGTGGAAGTGATGTCACTGGGTACTGCCCCTGGATCCCTGATGAAGACCTAAGGGTGGAAGTGATGTCACTGGGTACTGCCCCTGGATCCCTGATGAAGACCTAAGGGTGGAAGTGATGTCGCTGGGTACTGCCTCTGGATCCCTGATGAAGACCTAAGGGTGGAAGTGATGTCACTGGGTACTGCCCCTGGATCCCTGATGAAGACCTAAGGGTGGAAGTGATGTCACAGGGTACTGCCCCTGGATCCCTGACAAAGACCTAAGGGTCGAATCGTTGTTATAAATAAATATCACCTGGGAGCGCGAGCAGCAGTGTTTTCCTTTCTGTTTTCCCACAGGTGATAGGCTACACACTTGACTGTAACCACCAGGCCGCTAGTTCAAGTACCACCCAGGCCCAGTAGATTTTCCTCCAACTGCTACACTGGTGGCAGCCGTGGGATAGTCAGCATGGCGAACTATACAGTAGAAGGCTACAGGGTGACATAACAGATACACAAGACCATCAGCAACAACATGCCTTTCACAATGCCTAGGCCTATATCTATAGACAGCATCACAACTACTGGCATAGCAGAAAATGGTCCACCCACACAGATAGTGTGGTGAAGAAGGACCTCAGGAGGCTGAAGAAATTTGGCTTGTCACCTAAAACCCTCACAAACATTTACAGACGCACAATTGAGAGCATCACCACCTGGTATGGCAACTGCACCGCCCACAACCGCAGGGCTCTCCAGAGGGTGGTGCGGTCTGCACAACGCATCACCAGGGGGGCAAACTACCTGCCCTCCAGGACACCTACAGCACCCGATGTCACAGGAAGGCCAAAGAGATAATCAAGGACAACAACCACCCGAGCCACTGCCTGTTCACCCCGCTACCATCCAGAAGACTGAAAAACAGCTTCTATCTCAAGGGCATCAGACTGTTAAACAGTCATCACTAACATAGAGAGGCTGCTGCCTACATACAGACTTGAAATCATTGGCCACTTTAATAAATGGAACACTAGTCACTTTAATAATGCTACTTTAATGTTTACATATCTTGCATTACTCATCTCATATGTATATACTGTATTCTATACCATCTATTGCATCTTAGCCTATGCCGCTCTGTCATTGCTCATCTCATATGTATATACGGTATTCTATACCATCTATTGCATCTTAGCCTATTCCGCTCTGTCATTACTCATCTCATGTGTATTAAATGTAAATTAAATGTATATATTCTTATCCATTCCTTTTCTTTTTTTGATGAGTTTAGTTCTGACTGTGCAGCAATATCTAACAATTCCACAACAAATACCTAATACACACAAATCTAAGTAATGTCCCTTTTTCAGGACCCTGTTTTTCAAAGATAATTTGTAAAAATCCAAATAACTTCACAGATCTTCATTGTAAAGGGTTTAAACACTGTTTCCCATGCTTGTTCAATGAACCATAAACAATGAATGAACATGCACCTGTGGAACGGTCGTTAAGACACTAACAGCTTACAGATGGTAGGCAATTAAGGTCACAGTTCTGAAAACTTAGGACACTAAAGATGCCTTTCTACTGACTCTGAAAAGCACCAAAAGAAAGATGCATGAGGTCCCTGCTCATCTGCGTTAACGTGCTTCAGGCATGCTGTAAGGAGGCATGAGGACTGCAGATGTGGCCAGGGCAATAAATTGCAATGTCCGTACTGTGAGACGCCGAAGACAGCACTACAGGGAGACAGGATGGACAGCTGATTGTCCTCGCAGTGGCAGACTACGTGTAGCAACAACTGCACAGGATCGGTACATTCGAACATCACACCTGCGGGACAGGTACAGGATGGCAACAACAACTGCCCGAGTTACACCAGGAACGCACAATCCCTCCATCAGTGCTCAGACTGTCCGTAACAGGCTGAGAGAGGCTGGACTGAGGGCTTGTAGGCCTGTTGTATGGTAGGTCCTCACCATACATCACCGGCAACAACGTCACCTATGGACACAAACCCACCGTCGCTGGACCAGACAGGACTGGCAAAAAGTGTTCTTCACTGACGAGTCGCGGTTTTGTCTCACCAGGGGTGATGGTCGAATTCGCGTTTATCGTTGAAGGAATGAGCATTACACCGAGGCCTGTACTCTGGAGCGGGATTGATTTGGGCGGTGGAGGGTCCATCATGGTCTGGGGCGGTGTGTCACAGCGTCATCGGACTGAGCTTGTTGTCATTGCAGGCAATCTCAACACTGTGCGTTACAGGGAAGACATCCTCCTCCCTCATGTGGTACCCTTCCTGCAGGCTCATCCTGACATGACCCTCCAGCATGACAATGCCCCAGCCATACTGCTTGTTCTGTGCGTGATTTCCTGCAAGACAGGAATGTCAGTGTTCTGCCATGGCCAGCGAAGAGCCCGGATCTCAATCCCATTGAGTACATCTGGGACCCATTGGATTGGAGGGTGAGGGCTAGGGCCCTTCCCCCCAGAAATGTCCAGGAACTTGCAGGTGCTTTGGTGGAAGAGTGGGGTAACATCTCACAGCAAATACTGGCAAATCTGGTGCAGTCCATGAGGAGGAGATGCACTGCAGTACTTAACGCAGCTGGTGGCCACACCAGATACTGACTGTTACTTTTGATTTTGACCTCCCTTTGTTCAGGGACACATTATTCCATTTATGTTAGTCACATGTCTGTGGAACTTGTTCAGTTTATGTCTCAGTTGTTGAACCTTGTTATGTTCATACAAATATTTACCCATGTTAAATTTGCTGAAAATAAACGCAGTTGACAAATGAGAGGATGTTTCTTTTTTTTGCTGAGGTTAGAAGCACAATCATTTCGCGATGACATCTTGCGAACCATGTGTATGTGACCAATAACATTTGATAACTACTGGGCATGCAGACACTGTGGTCTTTTTACGAATGAAATCCAAATCCATGACCAGCATTCTTTCTCGAAATGGCCTTACTGTAGTGAATATGACGTTCTGTGTCTTTCCCCTAAAAAAGCGCCCAGTAGATTTGGTGCAATTGCACAGTGGATGGCTGACTTTTTCCGACTGCTTATGCTTTTGGTTTACTTACGGTAAGGTGGACCCGCAGTGTCCAGTATGGTATCAGGTGATCCACTAACTACGGAGCGTAGGCTGACTGGTGAAAAATGCAAAATGACATGTAGCAAATGTTGGAGCGTAATTCATTCACCTTTTCGGATCAAATATTGAATTTAATCACATCATTGGAGCTCCAATGTAACGATCTCGTGCTAGACCTGGTACGTGAAGGTGGATTTTTTTGTACATTTAAATTGATGAAATACCACATTTGCAGAGGAAAAATATTGGCCACACCAACATGGGGCTGTGCTACAGTTTGCGTCCCCGGCTCTTCGGGGACCTGAGCGGGTCTATTTCAAACGCTACCTCGGACTCGGATCAGCCGCCAGACCCAGCTGTACCTTGCCGAGCCGGGGGAACTCGTCAAGAGGACACAGGGGGTTATGGCGAGACCTCGTCGCTCCGAGACGGTAGCAGCCAAGTACGCCATGGGGACACAGTCAAGCTCCCGCCCAGGGAGCCCCGCGGTAGAGACAACACGGGCACCGATGTAGTGCTCATACAGAACGGAGGCGGAGTAGGCAAGGGAACGGGCAAGGACCGCAGTCGACGAATACAGCTGCTGCAGAAAACAACCAGCACCCAAAAACAGAAAAACTGGGACAAACTGCTGGTGGAGGAGAAGGAGGCCGAGAGGGAGGCGAAGAAAATCAGCAAGAACATTGACAGGGCGTTAAAGGAGCTCAAACGGGAGTACAAACAGACACATCGGCTGCTATTACTGGGTAGGTTGGCACATTATTTGAAGATTATTTAACCATCTCCATTTTGTCGTGAACTGCGGCATTTCAGGTCGCTAGAGAGGTCAGTGCTGCGTGTGCTTATATCACTCCCGTTTTCCACGTTAAATGGTATCCCCGGCAGTCGTCATTTGACTGAACTGAAGATGGACGTTGAATATCATAGCCTACTTCATCCTCTACGTCTGCCCAGTTTTACCCTTGTCCTGTCTATATCTTTCACGTCGCGATCACTTACTAGTTGGAACTAGGAAACTCTAAAACGTTCGATTTTTCTAACTGGTTGTAGTGTCATTTGGCAAGTCGCAAATGTCTTAGTTCTGACTAGCACGTGAACGCGACATCATATTTGATTGCAGTTACAGTAACACTAATGATGATCGGGTTGTTATTGTAACGCATCTTAGTTTCATAACACACACACACACACACACACACACACACACACACACTAGCATAAATATGAAGTGTAAAATATGGATGCTACAGTTGGCTGACCAGTGGCTAAAGCCCAACACTTTAAATGTAGAAGATGTACACAGTTTTTTAAAATTTTTTAATTGGCTTTTATTCACATGAAGTTTAAAATGATTCCTTCCTCTGGTCTTAGCCATCTGCACCCATATACATATCATCAATAGAATGGGTCTCTCCATTCAAGTCAATAATGGCATAATGGTTGGACTGGCAGCCATTGTAAATGTACCCTGAGTTTACCAGTCAAATTGCCAGAGTAACACAAGCCTTTTCTATAGATTCTATCTCCATGTCTGCACCACCCATTGCCTTTACACAGCGTGGCCTTCTCTATGTCAATGTGTTACCCAGTGTGTCAGTGCTGTGGGAAAAGTGGCTTCATCGGATCATAGAATAGTGGGATTCTTTCAAAGTAAATCTAAACAGTTTGCTGACAAGTGGTTTAAATCCATATAGGGGTTTATATTGCCTCATTCAAACAATTCCATTCTTTTGGTTTCTCTCAACCATCCACCACACTATCCTACTCTTTATTCATAGGGGCCATTCATCCACACTACCCTACTCTTTATACATAGGGGCCAACTATCCACACTACCCTAGTCTTTATACATAGGGGTCAACCATCCACTCTACCCTAGTCTTTATACATAGGGGCCAACCATCCACACTACCCTAGTCTTTATACATAGGGGTCAACCATCCACAATATCCTACTCTTTATACATAGGGGCCAACCATCCACACTACCCTAGTCTTTATACATAGGGGTCAACCATCCACACTACCCTAGTCTTTATACATAGGGGCCAACCATCCACACTACCCTAGTCTTTATACATAGGGGCCAACCATCCACAATATTCTACTCTTTATACATAGGGGCCAACCATTCACACTACCCTAGTCTTTATACATAGGGGCCAACCATCCACAATATTCTACTCTTTATACATAGGGGCCAACCATCCACACTACCCTAGTCTTTATACATAGGGGCCAACCATCCACAATATTCTACTCTTTATACATAGGGGCCAACCATTCACACTACCCTAGTCTTTATACATAGGGGCCAACCACCTACACTACCCTAGTCTTTATACATAAGGGTCAACTATCCACACTACCCTAGTCTTTATACATAGGGGCCAACTATCCACACTACCCTAGTCTTTATACATAGGGGCCAACTATCCACACTACCCTAGTCTTTATACATAGGGGTCAACCACCTACACTACCCTAGTCTTTATACATAGGGGCCAACTATCCACACTACCCTAGTCTTTATACATAGGGGTCAACCATCCACACTACCCTAGTCTTTATACATAGGGGCCAACTATCCACACTACCCTAGTCTTTATACATAGGGGTAAACCATCCACTCTACCCTAGTCTTTATAAAGTGGGGCAAAAAAGTATTTCGTCAGCCACCAATTGTGCAAGTTCTCCCACTTAAAAAGATGAGAGAGGCCTGTAATTTCCATCATAGGTACACTTCAACGATGACAGGCAAAATGGAAAAAAAAAAAAAATCCAGAAAATCACATTGTAGGATTTTTAATGAATTTATTTGCATATTATGGTGGAAAATAAGTATTTGGTCACCTAGAAACAAGCAAGACTTCTGGCTCTCACAGACCTGTAACTTCTTCTTTAAGAGGCTCCTCTGTCCTCCACTCGTTACCTGTATTAATGGCACCTGTTTGAACTTGTTATCAGTATAAAAGACACCTGTCCACAACCTCAAACAGTCACACTCCAAACTCCACTATGGCCAAGACCAAAGAGCTGTCAAAGGACACCAGAAACTAAATTGTAGACCTGCACCAGGCTGGGAAGACTGAATCTGCAATAGGTAAGCAGCTTGGTTTGAAGAAATCAACTGTGGGAGCAATTATTAGGAAATGGAAGACATACAAGACCACTGATAATCTCCCTCGATCTGGGGCTCCACGCAAGATCTCACCCCGTGGGGTCAAAATGATCACAAGAACGGTGAGTAAAAATCCCAGAACCACACGGGGGGACCTAGTGAATGACCTGCAGAGAGCTGGGACCAAAGTAACACAGCCTACCATCAGTAACACACTACGCCGCCAGGGACTCAAATCCTGCAGTGCCAGACGTGTCCCCCTGCTTAAGCCAGTACATGTCCAGGCCAAAACATCATGCTTTGGGGCTGTTTTTCTGCAAAGGGACCAGGACGACTGATCCGTGTGAAGGAAAGAATGAATGGGGCCATGTATCATGAGATTTTGAGTGAAAACCTCCTTCCATCAGCAAGGGCATTGAATATGAAACGTGGCTGGGTCTTTCAGCATGATAATGATCCCAAACTCACCGCTCGGGCAACGAAGGAGTGGCCCTCGTAAGAAGCATTTCAAGGTCCTGGAGTGGCTTAGGCAGTCTCCAGATCTCAACCCCATTGAAAATCTTTGGAGGGAGTTGAAAGTCCGTGTTGCCCAGCAACAGCCCCAAAACATCACTGCTCTAGAGGAGATCTGCATGGAGAAATGGGCCAAAATACCAGCAACAGTGTTTGAAAACCTTGTGAAGACTTACAGAAAACGTTTGACCTCTGTCATTGCCAACAAAGGGTATACAACAAAGTATTGAGAAACTTTTGTTATTGACCAAATACTTATTTTCCACCATCATTTGCAAATAAATTCATTAAAAATCCTACAATGTGATTTTCTGGGTTTTTTTCTTCTCATTTTGTCTGTCATAGTTGAAGTGTACCTATGATGAATTACAGGCCTCTCATCTTTTTAAGTGGGAGAACTTGCACAATTGGTGGTTGACTAAATACTTTTTTTGCCAACCATCCACCCTAGTCTTTATACATAGGGGCCAACCATCCACCCTAGTCTTTATACATAGGGGCCAACCATCCACCCTAGTCTTTATACATAGGGGCCAACCATCCACCCTAGTCTTTATACATAGGGGCCAACCATCCACCCTAGTCTTTATACATAGGGGCCAACCATCCACCCTAGTCTTTATACATAGGGGCCAACCATCCACCCTAGTCTTTATACATAGGGGCCAACCATCCACCCTAGTCTTTATACATAGGGGCCTTTTATATGTCCATACAGTATTTTACTCAGTGTCAGTGGTGTGGGAAAGATGGCTTCATCAGGACCTTATAAATCACTGGGTGTCCACCTTATTCCTCTTTCTCTCTCTCTCTCTGAAACGGCTGAACTGTTCAGATGGGAGGGGGGGGGGGTCGGACTGTAACTGTTCAGATGGTGGGGGGGGTTGGACTGTAACTGTTCAGATGGGGGGGGTTGGACTGTAACTGTTCAGATGGGGGGGGGGGGGTTGGACTGTAACTGTTCAGATGGGGGGGGGGGTTGGACTGTAACTGTTCAGATGGGGGGGGGGGGGGGGGTTGGACTGTATCTGCTCAGATGGGGGGGGGGGTTGGACTGTAACTGTTCAGATGGGGGGGGGCTGTGGTTTTCATTACTAGAGGGCCAAAGTTTCCACTCAGAGAAGCCAGTGGCTTTTATCAAAGACATCAACATGAAGTCGTAGAATACAAGACTTAACTTTGAGACGTCTTCTTGAGTGTCTTTTCAGCTCACTAGCAGAACCCTGTTTTACTCACTACACTGGTCATCTATGTGGAGAACCCTGTTCTACTCACACCACTGGTAATCTATGTGGAGAACCCTGTTTTACTCACAACACTGGTCATCTATGTGGAGAACCCTGTTTTACTCACTACACTGGTCATCTATGTGGAGAACCCTGTTTTACTCACTACACTGGTAATCTATGTGGAGAACCCTGTTTTACTCACTACACTGGTAATCTATGTGGAGAACCCTGTTTTATTCACTACACTGGTAATCTATGTGGAGAACCCTGTTTTACTCACTACACTGGTAATCTATGTGGAGAACCCTGTTTTACTCACTACACTGGTAATCTATGTGGAGAACCCTGTTTTACTCACTACACTGGTAATCTATGGTGAGAACCCTGTCTTACTCACTACACTGGTAATCTATGTGGAGGCAAATAGGAAGGATCACAGGCTATTCATTACAGTACTAAAGCATGGGACAACACTATTTTTAAGGGGGTTGTTAAGGGTTTATAACTAGTTGATCGACTTATTAACGAATAAGTTATTTATTGCCCAATCAGTTTTAACATAGTAGTGGAGGACTATGTCTCTATGTTGATTAAAAATGGCCAAAACTGATCGTAGACCAGCACTCCTACTCTGAGATGCTTGATACGTACGGCCCTAAACTACATTTAAGCAGAGAGCCCAGTTGAGTTCCTCTCCTTGATAGGCTCCAGGCCCTCCATTAGGCTTGGTCGCTGGTATTCCGTATATACTGTAATCCGGGGTATTTGGAAATAGCCACGGGATGCTTTTTCTATAGCATTTGAAACTATGTCATTTTCTAATCAATAAATTATTTGTAGAATTGATACTTTTTTAAAGTAAATACCTACAGTCAACTTGTGCAGTACGTTGGGAGATGAAGCAGAATCCGTTCTTCATTTCACCTCTTACTTTTCATAATGTATCATAGTTCCCCCAGGACAGTGGTTCCTGTCACGTGTTTGTTTGTAAATTGCACGACGGGAGGAAGTGGGAACAGGGGAGTCCAGCTGTGTGTTGACAGGGGTGGTGTTTTAAATTGAAAGTCAGTGTTATTTTGCTTCAATAGAGTGATCGGGGACGTACAACTATAGTTTTCCTTCACAGAAAACACATTAGTGCAACACATTCAACATAAAAAAAGCTTCCTGTTCATCAGATAACAGAAGTGCCGACGCTATTTGGCTGGCAGCCACACAAGTAAATACAATGAAAAAGCAAGGTCTTTTTTTGCAAAATTATGTATGGCCGTCATATTTCTAATGTCTATCATGGAAAGAATGTAGCCAGCTACATTTTCCTAATGTTTTGCTTAAAGTTAATCTTGCATTTTACGCCCAGAAAAGTAGAGAGAAAAGCAGGCCGGCTACACCCAGAAAAGTAGAGAGAAAAGCAGGCCGGCTACACCCAGAAAAGTAGAGAGAAAAGCAGGCCGGCTACACCCAGAAAAGTAGAGAGAAAAGCAGGCTAGCTTCACCCAGAAAAGTAGAGAGAAAAGCAGGCTAGCTTCACCCAGAAAAGTAGAGAGAAAAGCAGGCTAGCTTCACCCAGAAAAGTAGAGAGAAAAGCAGGCTAGCTTCACCCAGAAAAGTAGAGAGAAAAGCAGGCTTGCTACGCCCAGAAAAGTAGAGAGAAAAGCAGGCTGGCTACACCCAGAAAAGTAGAGAGAAAAGCAGGCTGGCTACGCCCAGAAAAGTAGAGAGAAATAGTAGGCTGGCTACACCCAGAAAAATAGACTGGCCACACCCAGTAAAGTAGAGAGAAAAGCAGGCTGGCTACGCCCAGAAAAGTAGAGAAAAGCAGTCTGGCTATGCCCAAAAAATTAGAGAAAAGCAGGTTGGCTATGCCCAGAAAATTTGAGAAAAGCAGGCTGGCTGCGCCCAGAAAAGTAGAGAGAAAAGCAGGCTGGCTACACCCAGAACAGTAGAGAGAAAAGCAGGCTGGCTACGCCCAGAACAGTAGAGAAAAGTCAGAGACGTCTGCTGATAGAACGCCAGTCGGAGAGACGGCTGCTGATAGAACGCCAGTCGGAGAGACGGCTGCTGATAGAACGCCAGTCGGAGAGACGGCTGCTGATAGAAAGCCAGTCGGAGAGACGTCTGCTGATAGAACGCCAGTCGGAGAGACGGCTGCTGATAGAACGTCAGTCGGAGAGACGGCTGCTGATAGAACGCCAGTCGGAGAGACGGCTGCTGATAGAACGCCAGTCGGAGAGACGGCTGCTGATAGAACGTCAGTCGGAGAGACGGCTGCTGATAGAACGCCAGTCATAGAGACGGCTGCTGATAGAATGGCCATTCGTGAATTCTCATCTGAGTTTAGAAGTGCAACAGAGGCTCAAAATGTGTCTAAACCCGAGCAGAAATTACAAGAAGCATGTTAGATCTGTGACATTTATTTTGAATTTGATCTTTTTTTCTGCATGAAAAATGGAGAACTGTGTTTAACTTGCTAGTTTTCTCAGTAGGTGGCTAAATTAATAAGGAATCAGGGCATCAAATAAATTTGCTTTCTGCCGTGTTTGAGAAGTCAAAGCCTTTTGGATGAGTTACGGAAAATATTCAGACCCCTTGACTTCTTCCACATTTTGTTTCTTTACAGCCTTATTCTAAAATGTATTACCCACAATACCCCATAATGACAAAGACAGGTTTTTAGAAGCTTTTGCAAATGTATCTAAAAAATATTTAAAACATTTTAAATGACAATTGCATAAGAATTAAGACCCTTTACTCAGTACTTTGTTGAAGTACCTTTTGGCAGTGACTTTTGCCTTGAGTCTTCTTGGGTATGATGGTACAAGTTTGGCACACCTGCATTTGGGGAGTTTCTCTCATTCTTCTCTGCAGATTCTCTCAATCTCTGTCAGGTTGAATGGGGAGCGTTGCTGCACAGCTATTTTCAGGTCTCTGCAGAGATGTTCGATCGGGTTCAAGTCAGGGTTCTGGCTGGGCCACTCAAGGACATTCAGAGACTTGTCCCGAAGCCACACCTGCGTTGTCTTGGCTGTGTGCTTAGGCTCGTTGTCCTGTTGGGAGGTGAACCTTCTCCCCAGTCTGAGGTCCTGAGCGCTGGAGCAGGTTTTAATCAAGGATCTCTCTGTACTTTGTTCCGTTCATCTTTCCCTTGATCCTGATTAGTCTCCCAGTCCCTGCAGCTGAAAAACATCTCCACAGCATGATGCTGCCACCACCATGCTTCACTGTAGAGACGGTGCCAGGTTCCTCCAGGCGTGACGCTTGGCATTCAGGCCAAGAGTTCAATCTTGATTTCATCAGACCAGAGAATCTTGTTTCTCATGGTCTAAGAGTCCTTTAGGTGCCTTTTGGCAAACTCCAAGCGGGCTGTCATGTGCCTTTTTACTGAGGAGTGGCTTCCGTCTGGCCACTCTACCATAAAGGTGGAGTGCTGCAGAGATGGTTGTCCTTCTGGAAAGTTCTCCCATCTCCACAGAGGAACTCTGGAGCTCTTTCAGGGTGACCATCGGGTTCTTGGTCACTTCCCTGACCAAGGCCGTTCTCCCCCGATTGGTCAGTTTGGCCGGCTGACCAGCTCTAGGAAGAGTCTTGGTGGTTCCAAGGCTCTCTCTCTGGTGGGTTTGTCTGCAGAGGGAGAGGCGCTCCTCTTGGGCCTCTGGGTCGTGAGAGGAACAGCCAACATGGGCTTCTTTAACTTCTCAGGAACAGGAGGCTTGCTCTGTGGATAGGAGCAGAGTCAAACAACACACTAACCCTATGTCTCAAATCCCACCCTATTCCCCATACTGTAGTACACTACTTTTGCCCCAAAGGTTGCTGGATCGAATCCCCGAACTGACAAGGTAAAAGTCTTTCGTTCTGCCCCTGAACAAGGCAGTTAAGAATTACGGAGGCCACTGTGTTCTTGGGGACCTTCAATGCCGCAGAAATGTTTTTGTACCCTTCCCCAGATCTGTCTCGACACAATCCTATCTCGGCGCTCAACAGACAACTCCTTCAACCTCATGGCTTGGTTTTTGCCCTGACATGCACTGTCAACTGTGGGACCTTATATAATCATGTCCAATCAATCCAAATCATGTCCAATCAATTGAATTTACCACAGGTGGACTCCAATCAAGTTGTAGAATCATCTCAAGGATGCTCAATGGATTTTTTTTTTTTGGGGGGGGGGAGTTTTGGTGCATTAACCCCCAAACCCCACACCAAGCCTACCCCAACGACCAGTTATAGTAACAGCAGGAACACCACCATCTAGTGGTCAGAACCTGGTAATTTCAGGAACACACCATCTAGTGGTCAGAACCTGGTAATATCAGGAACACACCCTCTAGTGGTCAGAACCTGGTAATATCAGGAACAGCACCATCTAGTGGTCAGAACCTGGTAATATCAAGAACAGCACCATCTAGTGGCCAGGGGTGGTGGTATAGACTGATACTGTATATTGGTTGGTGGTGTGGACTGATACTGTATACTGGTTGGTGGGGTGGTGGTGTGGACTGATACTGTATACTGGGTGGTGGTGTGGACTGATACTGTATACTGGTTGGTGGGGTGGACTGATACTGTATACTGGTTGGTGGGGTGGACTGATACTGTATACTGGTTGGTGGGGTGGACTGATACTGTATACTGGTTGGCGGGGTGGACTGATACTGTATACTGGTTGGCGGGGTGGACTGATACTGTATACTGGTTGGCGGGGTGGACTGATACTGTATACTGGTTGGCGGGGTGGACTGATACTGTATACTGGTTGGTGGGGTGGACTGATACTGTATACTGGTTGGTGGGGTGGACTGATACTGTATACTGGTTGGTGGGGTGGACTGATACTGTATACTGGTTGGTGGGGTGGACTGATACTGTATACTGGTTGGTAGGGTGGTGGTGTGGACTGATACTGTATACTGGTTGGTGGGGTGGACTGATACTGTATACTGGTTGGTGGGGTGGTGGGGTGGACTGACGCTGTATGTATACTGGTTGGTGGGGTGGACTGATACTGTATACTGGTTGGTGGGGTGGACTGATACTGTATACTGGTTGGTGGGGTGGTGGTGTGGACTGAGACTGTATACTGGTTGTTGGGGTGGACTGATACTGTATACTGGTTGGTGGGGTGGTGGTGTGGACTGATACTGTATACTGGGTGGTGGTGTGGACTGATACTGTATACTGGTTGGTGGGGTGGACTGATACTGTATACTGGTTGGTGGGGTGGACTGATACTGTATACTGGTTGGTGGGGTGGACTGATACTGTATACTGGTTGGTGGGGTGGACTGATACTGTATACTGGTTGGTGGGGTGGACTGATACTGTATACTGGTTGGTGGGGTGGACTGATACTGTATACTGGTTGGTGGGGTGGACTGATACTGTATACTGGTTGGTGGGGTGGTGGTGTGGACTGATACTGTATACTGGTTGGTGGGGTGGACTGATACTGTATACTGGTTGGTGGGGTGGACTGATACTGTATACTGGTTGGTGGGGTGGACTGATACTGTATACTGGTTGGTGGGGTGGACTGATACTGTATACTGGTTGGTGGGGTGGACTGATACTGTATACTGGTTGGTGGGGTGGACTGATACTGTATACTGGTTGGTGGGGTGGACTGATACTGTATACTGGTTGGTGGGGTGGTGGTGTGGACTGATACTGTATACTGGTTGGTGGGGTGGTGGTGTGGACTGATACTGTATTCTGGTTGGTGGGGTGGACTGATACTGTATACTGGTTGGTGGGGTGGACTGATACTGTATACTGGTTGGTGGGGTGGACTGATACTGTATACTGGTTGGTGGGGTGGACTGATACTGTATACTGGTTGGTGGGGTGGACTGATACTGTATACTGGTTGTTGGGATGGACTGATAGTGTATACTGGTTGGTGGGGTGGACTGATACTGTATACTGGTTGGTGGGTAGGGCAGATACTGTATACTGGTTGGTGGTGTGGACTGATACTGTATACTGGTTGGTGGGGTGGTGGTGTGGACTGATACTGTATACTGGTTGGTGGGGTGGACTGATACTGTATACTGGTTGGTGGGGTGGACTGATACTGTATACTGGTTGGTGGGGTGGACTGATACTGTATACTGGTTGGTGGGTAGGGCAGATACTGTATACTGGTTGGTGTTGTGGACTGATACTGTATACTGGTTGGTGGGGTGGACTGATACTGTATACTGGTTGGTGGGGTGGACTGATACTGTATACTGGTTGGTGGGGTGAACTGATACTGTATACTGGTTGGTGGGGTGGACTGATACTGTATACTGGTTGGTGGGGTGGTGGTGTGGACTGATACTGTATACTGGTTGGTGGGGTGGTGGTGTGGACTGATACTGTATACTGGTTGTTGGGATGGACTGATACTGTATACTGGTTGGTGGGGTGGTGGTGTGGACTGATACTGTATACTGGTTGGTGGGGTGGACTGATACTGTATACTGGTTGGTGGGGTGGACTGATACTGTATACTGGTTGGTGGGGTGAACTGATACTGTATACTGGTTGGTGGGGTGGACTGATACTGTATACTGGTTGGTGGGGTGAACTGATACTGCATACTGGTTGGCGGGGTGGACTGATACTGTATACTGGTTGGTGGGGTGGACTGATACTGTATACTGGTTGGCGGGGTGGACTGATACTGTATACTGGTTGGCGGGGTGGACTGATACTGTATACTGGTTGGCGGGGTGGACTGATACTGTATACTGGTTGGCGGGGTGGACTGATACTATATACTGGTTGGTGGGGTGGACTGATACTGTATACTGGTTGGTGGGGTGGACTGATACTGTATACTGGTTGGTGGGGTGGACTGATACTGTATACTGGTTGGTGGGGTGGTGGTGTGGACTGATACTGTATACTGGTTGGTGGGGTGGTGGTGTGGACTGATACTGTATACTGGTTGTTGGGATGGACTGATACTGTATACTGGTTGGTGGGGTGGTGGTGTGGACTGATACTGTATACTGGTTGGTGGGGTGGACTGATACTGTATACTGGTTGGTGGGGTGGACTGATACTGTATACTGGTTGGTGGGGTGAACTGATACTGTATACTGGTTGGTGGGGTGGACTGATACTGTATACTGGTTGGTGGGGTGAACTGATACTGCATACTGGTTGGCGGGGTGGACTGATACTGTATACTGGTTGGTGGGGTGGACTGATACTGTATACTGGTTGGCGGGGTGGACTGATACTGTATACTGGTTGGCGGGGTGGACTGATACTGCATACTGGTTGGCGGGGTGGACTGATACTGTATACTGGTTGGCGGGGTGGACTGATACTATATACTGGTTGGTGGGGTGGACTGATACTGTATACTGGTTGGTGGGGTGGACTGATACTGTATACTGGTTGGTGGGGTGGACTGATACTGTATACTGGTTGGTGGGGTGGACTGATCCTGTATACTGGTTGGTGGGGTGGACTGATACTGTATACTGGTTGGTGGGGTGGACTGATACTGTATACTGGTTGGTGGGGTGGACTGATACTGTATACTGGTTGGTGGGGTGGACTGATACTGTATACTGGTTGGTGGGGTGGTGGTGTGGACTGATATTGGTTGGTGGTGTGGACTGATACTGTATACTGGTTGGTGGGGTGGACTGATAATGTATACTGGTTGGTGGGGTGGACTGATACTGTATACTGGGTGGTGGTGTGGACTGATACTGTATACTGGTTGGTGGGGTGGACTGATACTGTATACTGGTTGGTGGGGTGGACTGATACTGTATACTGGTTGGTGGGGTGGACTGATACTGTATACTGGTTGGCGGGGTGGACTGATACTGTATACTGGTTGGTGGGGTGGACTGATACTGTATACTGGTTGGTGGGGTGGACTGATCCTGTATACTGGTTGGTGGGGTGGACTGATACTGTATACTGGTTGGTGGGGTGGACTGATACTGTATACTGGTTGGTGGGGTGGACTGATACTGTATACTGGTTGGTGGGGTGGACTGATACTGTATACTGGTTGGTGGGGTGGTGGTGTGGACTGATACTGGTTGGTGGTGTGGACTGATACTGTATACTGGTTGGTGGGGTGGACTGATAATGTATACTGGTTGGTGGGGTGGACTGATACTGTATACTGGTTGGTGGGGTGGACTGATACTGTATACTGGTTTGTGGGGTGGACTGATACTGTATAGTGGTTGGTGGGGTGGACTGATACTGTATACTGGTTGGTGGGGTGGACTGATACTGTATACTGGTTGGTGGGGTGGACTGATACTGTATACTGGTTGGTGGGGTGGACTGATCCTGTATACTGGTTGGTGGGGTGGACTGATACTGTATACTGGTTGGTGGGGTGGACTGATACTGTATACTGGTTGGTGGGGTGGACTGATACTGTATACTGGTTGGTGGGGTGGACTGATACTGTATACTGGTTGGTGGGGTGGACTGATACTGTATACTGGTTGGTGGTGTGGACTGATACTGTATACTGGTTGGTGGGGTGGTGGTGTGGACTGATACTGTATACTGGTTGGTGGGGTGGACTGATACTGTATACTGGTTGGTGGGGTGGACTGATACTGTATACTGGTTGGTGAGGTGGACTGATACTGTATACTGGTTGTTGGGGTGGTGGTGTGGACTGATACTGTATACTGGTTGGTGGGGTGGACTGATACTGTATACTGGTTGGTGGTGTGGACTGATACTGTGTACTGGTTGGTGGGATGGACTGATACTGTATACTGGTTGGTGGGGTGGACTGATACTGTATACTGGTTGGTGGGGTGGACTGATACTGTATACTGGTTGGTGGGGTGGACTGATACTGTATACTGGTTGGTGGTGTGGACTGATACTGTATACTGGTTGGTGGGGTGGACTGATACTGTATACTGGTTGGTGGGGTGGACTGATACTGTATACTGGTTGGTGGTGTGGACTGATACTGTATACTGGTTGGTGGGGTGGACTGATACTGTATACTGGTTGGTGGGGTGGACTGATACTGTATACTGGTTGGTGGTGTGGACTGATACTGTATACTGGTTGGTGGGGTGGACTGATACTGTATACTGGTTGGTGGGGTGGACTGATACTGTATACTGGTTGGTGGTGTGGACTGATACTGTATACTGGTTGGTGGGGTGGACTGATACTGTATACTGGTTGGTGGGGTGGACTGATACTGTATACTGGTTGGTGGGGTGGGCTTGATGTGTCATTTGACCATTTTATTTGCATTCCTCACATCTTAATCATTGTTAAGAGGTTTCTTCCCAATATGATGTTGTGTACTATAGTTAATACATATTATAAGAATCCTATAAACTGAAATGGCTAATTTCGGTTCAATCAATTAGCTTAAATACGACTTCCCTATAAAGTGCACTTCTTTTGTCCAGGCCGCATCCCTATTCTTTATATAGTGCACTACTTTCACCCATCGCTACAATTTCAGACACAGCCAGCCATAGCCCTGGTCTAAAGTAGTGCACTACATAGGGAATAGGGTGCCATTGAAGCCCCAGTGTTCCTCTACAGTGAGGCCAGAGTGCTGGCTGAGCCCTTCGGACGGTTGATAAGACGAAGGTTGGTGTGTATTCTCTCTGTTTCTTTTGAAAGTGGACACCTTCCAAACAGTGTAACATTTCAGCCAGGCCAAGGTGTGCCGGCCCGGCTAATCTGGCTCACTTTATCTGTTTGTAGTAGCGCTCGGCAGCTGTTTCCTTGAGTAACGATACAGTCAGAAGGAAGTACATAAGTATCTGGTTGAAATACAATTCATCAGTCGTCATTGTGTTGTTAGGTGTTCTGGAACTGTGTTACAGAATTTACATTATAGAATGTTTATGTTCTAGAATGTCTAGGTTCTAGAATATAACTAGTATTCATGATCACCACCTTGATGAGTGCTTCCCTCTTATCAGTCTGGCTTCATTTACATTCAAGCCACTTGACTTTGATAGGCCTACTTCATGCACTGTGTTCTGATTTGGTGGCAGGCCAAACTCACCTTTATTTCCTGGAAAGGAAGCAGGGAATCCATTGGTAGGCCACATTATAAACTGGAGGGTTTGAGCCCTGAATGCTGATTGGCTGACAGCCGTGGTATATCAGACCGTTTACCACGGGTATGACAAAACATATATTTTTACTGCTCTAACTATGTTGGTAACCAGTTTATAATGGCAATAAGGCACCTCGGGGGTTTGTGGTATATGACCAATATACCACGGCTAAGGGCTGTGTTCAGGCACTCCACAATGCGTCGTGCTTTTGAACAGTCCTTGGCTGTGGTATATTGGCCATATACCCCACCCCCTCGGGCATTATTGCTTAATTAGACCACATTAGGAAAGAAAGCAGGGGATCCATTGGTAGACCACATTAGGAAAGGGAGCAGGGGATCCATTGGTAGACCACATTAGGAAAGGGAGCATGGGATCCATTGGTAGACCACATTAGGAAAGGGAGCAGGGGATCCATTGGTAGACCACATTAGGAAAGGAAGCAGGGCATTGGTAGACCACATTAGGAAAGGGAGCAGGGGATCCATTGGTAGACCACATTAGGATACACAACACTGCTCGAGAGAGACTGCTGTGTGTCTAGCGTGCTGTGTTATAGCTTGCTGTGTGTGTTATAGCGTACCGTCCCTGTTATAGCGTACCGTCCCTGTTATAGCGTACCGTCCCTGTTATAGCGTACCGTCCCTGTTATAGCGTACCGTCCCTGTTATAGCGTACCGTCCCTGTTATAGCGTACCGCGTTTATAGTGTGTCAGTAGCAGTGTTCCCAGACGCCCTTAACTGCCTGTTCACAAATCGACCCGTCCACCCAGTGGAGTAAAAGTACGGAACCTTGAGCCTTGGCTTGTGTGAGCCGGAGCAGCTCATAGGAGCAGGAGCTTGTCTCCTGTTTCTGTAGTGAGACAGCTTGATGTACAGGACACCCCCTGGACAGGACACTAGTCTATATCCTGTTTCTGTAGTGAGACAGCTTGATGTACAGTACACCCCCTGGACAGGACACTAGTCTATATCCTGTTTCTGTAGTGAGACAGCTTGATGTACAGGACACCCCCTGGACAGGACACTAGTCTATATCCTGTTTCTGTAGTGAGACAGCTTGATGTACAGTACACCCCCTGGACAGGACACTAGTCTATATCCTGTAGTGAGACAGCTTGATGTACCAGTACACCCCCTGGACAGGACACTAGTCTATATCCTGTTTCTGTAGTGAGACAGCTTGATGTACAGTACACCCCCTGGACAGGAAACTAGTCTATCGCAGGGCCTTATCCTCAATCTATCTCCTTAATGTTGAGTGCCATTTTTACAGTCTTTGGTATGACTCAGCCGGGGATCGATCTCCCAACCTTCCAATCTCATAGACGGACACAAACTACACCATAATAGGCACTCCTGTAAATCGAAATGGGATTGGATAGGTTTAGGTAATATGGTAATTGCTTTACCTTGCCTTCTGATTGTTGGTTGGATTTTATTTGTCCTATTTCTTATCCAATCACTTTAGTTATAAAGAATGAGAGACAACCTGACTGGATATACAGTGGGGAGAACAAGCATTTGATACACTGCCGATTTTGCAGGTTTTCCTACTTACAAAGCATGTAGAGGTCTGTAATTTTTATCATAGGTACACTTCAACTGTGAGAGACGGAATCTGGAAAAAAAAATCCAGAAAATCACATTGTATGATTTTTAAGTAATTAATTTGCATTTTATTGCATGACATAAGTATTTGGTACATCAGAAAAGCAGAACTTAATATTTGGTACAGAAACCTTTGTTTGCAATTACAGAGATCATACGTTTCCTGTAATTCTTGACCAGGTTTGCACACACTGCAGCAGGGATTTTGGCCCACTCCTCCATACAGACCTTCTCCAGATCCTTCAGGTTTCAGGGCTGTCGCTGGGCAATACGGACCTTCAGCTCCCTCCAAAGATTTTCTATTGGGTTCTAGTCTGGAGACTGGCTAGGCCACTCCAGGACCTTGAGATGCTTCTTACGGAGCCACTCCTTAGTTGCCCTGGCTGTGTGTTTCGGGTCGTTGTCATGCTGGAAGACCCAGCCACGACCCATCTTCAATGCTCTTACTGAGGGAAGGAGGTTGTTGGCCAAGATCTCGCGATACATGGCCCCATCCATCCTCCCCTCAATACGGTGCAGTCGTCCTGTCCCCTTTGCAGAACCCAAAGAATGATGTTTCCACCTCCATGCTTCACGGTTGGGATGGTGTTCTTGGGGTTGTACTCATCCCTCATCCTCACCTCCGGCGAGTGGAGTTTAGACCAAAAAGCTCTATTTTTGTCTCATCAGACCACATGACCTTCTCCCATTCCTCCTCTGGATCATCCAGATGGTCATTGGCAAACTTCAGACGGGCCTGGACATGCTCTGGCTTGAGCAGGGGCACCTTGCGTGCGCTGCAGGATTTTAATCCATGACGGTGTAGTGTGTTACTAATGGTTTTCTTTGAGACTGTGGTCCCAGCTCTCTTCAGGTCATTGACCATGGTCCTGCCGTGTAGTTCTGGGCAGATCCCTCACCTTCCTCATGATCATTGATGCCCCACAAGGTGAGATCTTGCATGGAGTCCCAGGCCGAGGGTGATTGACCGTCATCTTGAACTTCTTCCATTTTCTAATAATTGCGCCAACAGTTGTTAGGTGACTGACATTTCTTAATTTGTTCATTTGAATATTTATAAGTAATAACCTTAATAATAATCATAATTAAGTGTAATGGCTTGTTTCCAATCGGTTTGTATTAAGAATCATATCCATGTACACAAATGTACTAACAATTGTTACCTCCTATTTTTTGACCCCCTTTGGGGGTTGGATAACCTGATCCTAGATCTGTCATTAGGAGAAACACGTAACCTTGAGCCACCAAAACACAGTGGGAAAGCCCCCACAGCTTACTCAGCCAGGACTTTGGCCCCTCAAGAAACAGCCTGCTTCTGAAATAGTGCACTACTTTTTTCCCCCTAGAGCTTTGTCTGTTGTTAGGGGCAACCGTGGGAAGCCCCCACAGCTTCCTCAATCCTCACGGAATGTCTCTGTGTAAAAAAAAATTTAAAAAGCAAGTGAATTTTGCTGCTTTTCTTAAGTGGGTTTTTAATCATTGACCATCAACACTTGACCGTCGCTACTGTCATGTTGCCGGTAGCAACAGTAGGCCATGATCAACAAAAGGTCTTGAAGCTGGCATGGACTATTTGCTGCTGTCATGATAGGCCACTCATCCTACATAAAGTACAGTGAGTTCTGTTGAGGATGTTTTAAAAATCTGTTGCTTTAATACTGTAGCTATATTTAGTTAACTAGAATCTGTAGTTGAAACATTAATTTTGACTTATTTATTATATATAACCATTAATTCTTGAAGAATGTAACTTTTCTAAATGCCTCATGAGTTTAGTTCAACTGTCACACTCTCATCAGAACCCAAAATAGAAGCTTGTTCTCCTCCAATGTTTGTAAACATTGTATATGTAAACAAACACTGGTTAAAACTATAATGTTGATTTCATGGATGGTCAGTCCTGTATAGTCTCATAACATGGTTATAACTATAATGTTGATATCATGGATGGTCAGTCCTGTATAGTCTCATAACATGGTTATAACTATAATGTTGATATCATGGATGGTCAGTCCTGTATAGTCTCATAACATGGTTATAACTATAATGTTGATATCATGGATGGTCAGTCCTGTATAGCCTCATAACATGGTTATAACTATAATGTTGATATCATGGATGGTCAGTCCTGTATAGCCTCATAACATGGTTATAACTATAATGTTGATTTCATGGATGGTCAGTCCTGTATAGTCTCATAACATGGTTATAACTATAATGTTGATATCATGGATGGTCAGTCCTGTATAGTCTCATAACATGGTTAAAACTATAATGTTGATATCATGGATGGTCAGTCCTGTATAGTCTCATAACATGGTTAAAACTATAATGTTGATTTCATGGATGGTCAGTCCTGTATAGTCTCATAACATGGTTAAAACTATAATGTTGATATCATGGATGGTCAGTCCTGTATAGCCTCATTACATGGTTATAACTATAATGTTGATATCATGGATGGTCAGTCCTGTATAGTCTCATAACATGGTTAAAACTATAATGTTGATATCATGGATGGTCAGTCCTGTATAGCCTCATAACATGGTTAAAACTATAATGTTGATATCATGGATGGTCAGTCCTGTATAGCCTCATAACATGGTTAAAACTATAATGTTGATATCATGGATGGTCAGTCCTGTATAGCCTCATAACATGGTTATAACTATAATGTTGATGGTCAGTCCTGTATAGCCTCATAACATGGTTATAACTATAATGTTGATATCATGGATGGTCAGTCCTGTATAGCCTCATAACATGGTTATAACTATAATGTTGATGGTCAGTCCTGTATAGCCTCATAACATGGTTATAACTATAATGTTGATATCATGGATGGTCAGTCCTGTATAGCCTCATAACATGGTTATAACTATAATGTTGATGGTCAGTCCTGTATAGCCTCATAACATGGTTATAACTATAATGTTGATATCATGGATGGTCCGTCCTGTATAGCCTCATAACATGGTTATAACTATAATGTTGATATCATGGATGGTCAGTCCTGTATAGCCTCATAACATGGTTATAACTATAATGTTGGTCAGTCCTGTATAGCCTCATAACATGGTTATAACTATAATGTTGATATCATGGATATGTCAGGCCTTGCGTCCATTTCTCTATCTATTAACCTGAGACTGGGTACATTTCTCCAGGCCCTTCCCTCAGCTTTTTACCAAAACAGAGGCGGGTTGACCCTTTGTTATTGTTTCAGAGGAGAACGAACCGTTTATATCACTTTCGGTTTGGACGTGGCTCTTCACTGAACACTCATTAGGCCTGCACGGACCGTACCAGGAAGTCACTGTACTTTCTGTTTGCTTCCTCCTTATCGTTGGCTCCATCTTCTATTTTTACCAATAAAGAATAGCTCGTAGGCTACATTACCACGGTATCTCCCCAAACAAACTCTACGTATGACTGTGAACGCTTTTGTCTAGTCAAGTTTTCTTTGCTCAATGGCGCCCATTGAAAAGGGCTGGGCTGCAGCAGTAGCACCACCACCGTCTGTAATGCCTGCTCTGCCGATCATAGCCACTAGGTGGTGCTAAGGAGCTACTCACTGTGTTTACCTTGCCCTTTGTGGCAGGGAGACGGGGTTAAAATACCAACACCAGTTTACGGATTGATTGAATTGGGCCAGTCTGGGTTTATATACAGTAGAGCCAAGCGAGGCACCAACACTCATCTCCCTTTTACAAAAAACATGAGCATTTTGTTTTCATAACGCCTATTATAAAAACGTAGTCATAACAATAATAACTATCAGATGGTTCAAATATCCATGGACACAGTCAGGGTTGTCTCTATTTACCACAGCCACAAAGATCAAGAGGAGTTGTGGACACTGACAGGGTTGTCACTATTTACCACAGCCACAAAGATCAAGAGGAATTGTGGACACTGACAGGGTTGTCTCTATTTACCACAGCCACAAAGATCAAGAGGAGTTGTGGACACTGACAGGGTTGTCACTATTTACCACAGCCACAAAGATCAAGAGGAGTTGTGGACACTGACAGGGTTGTCACTACTTACCACAGCCACAAAGATCAAGAGGAGTTGTGGACACTGACAGGGTTGTCACTACTTACCACAGCCACAAAGATCAAGAGGAGTCGTGGACACTGACAGGGTTGTCACTACTTACCACAGCCACAAAGATCAAGCGGAGTTGTGGACACTGACAGGGCTGTCACTACTTACCACAGCCACAAAGATAAAGCGGAGTCGTGGACACTGACAGGGTTGTCACTACTTACCACAGCCACAAAGATCAAGCGGAGTTGTGGACACTGACAGGGCTGTCACTACTTACCACAGCCACAAAGATAAAGCGGAGTCGTGGACACTGACCAGTGTGGTCTGTTCTCATTGACGTCAGTGAGTGCTTTCATGGTTTAAAATCTGAACAGGCATTTAGAAAATATAATGAATAACATACATTTTGAATTTTATATGAACATACTCTATATATAAATATAGAATAGGTCAATACTTGAATGAATTGAATTAATCTGTGAAAATGGATATATATTTAGCCGTTTTTACGCCAACAGTTGTTGTGCTTCACAGTTACCCAGCCTCCAAAACCAGCGGTGTTGTCGGGAACATAGGGGAACCTGAGGAAGAAACCTTGAGGGGAAACGGACTCAGGGGCACTATTTGAAACAGTGGCATATTGGTATTTATTTAACTAGGCAAGTCAGTTAAGAACAAATTCTTATTTACAATGACGGTCTACCCCGGCCAAACCCTAACCCCACCCCACCCTGCCAAACCCGGACGACTCCGCCCAGATGTAGTAAGTAGAGGTCGACCGATTATGATTTTTCAATACCGATTATTGGAGGACCAAAAAAAGCCGATATCGATTAATCGGCCGATTTTTAAAAAAACATATTTTTTTATTATTATTTTTAATTTATTTTATTTTATTTGTAATAATAACAATTACAATAATACTGAATGAACACTTATTTTAACTTAATATAATACATCAATAAAAATCTATTTAGCCTCAAATAAATAATGAAACATGTTCAATTTGGTTTAAATAATGCAAAAACAAAGTGTTGGAGAAGAAAGTAAAAGTGCAATATGTGCCATGTAAGAAAGCTAACGTTTCAGTTCCTTTCTCAGAACATGAGAACATATGAAAGCTGGTGGTTCCTTTTAACATGAGTCTTCAATATTCCCAGGTAAGAAGTTTTAGGTTGTAGTTATTATAAGACTATTTCCCTCTATACCATTTGTATTTCATATACCTGTAGTAATGGTGGTGGCGGATGTAGTAATGGTGGTGGCGGATGTAGTAATGCTGGTGGTGGCGGATGTAGTAATGGGGGTGGTGGCGGATGTAGTAATGGGGGTGGTGGCGGATGTAGTAATGGGGGTGGTGGTGGCGGATGTAGTGGTGGTGGTGGCGGATGTAGTAATGGGGGTGGTGGCGGATGTAGTAGTGGTGGTGGCGGATGTAGTAATGGGGGTGGTGGCGGATGTAGTGGTGGTGGTGGTGGGGGATGTGGTGGTGGCGGTGGGGGATGTGGTGGTGGCGGATGTAGTAGCGGTGTTGGGGGATGTAGTGGTGGTGGTGGTGGTGGCGGATGTAGTGGTGGTGGGGGTGGTGGCGGATGTAGTAATGGGGGTGGTGGTGGCGGATGTAGTAATGGGGGTGGTGGTGGCGGCGGATGTAGTAATGGGGGTGGTGGTGGCGGCGGATGTAGTAATGGGGGGGTGGTGGTGGCGGATGCAGTAATGGGGGTGGTGGTGGCGGCGGATGTAGTAATGGGGGTGGTGGCGGATGTAGTAGCGGTGGCGGCGGATGTAGTAATGGGGGTGGTGGCGGATGTAGTAATGGGGGTGGTGGTGGCGGATGTAGTAATGGGGGTGGTGGTGGCGGATGTAGTAATGGGGGTGGCGGCGGATGTAGTAATGGGGGTGGTGGCGGATGTAGTAATGGAGGTGGTGGCGGATGTAGTAATGGAGGTGGTGGCGGATGTAGTAATGGAGGTGGTGGCGAATGTAGTAGTGTAGGTGGTGGCGGATGTTGTAGTGGTGGCGGATGTAGTAATGGGGGTGGTGGCGGATGTAGTAATGGGGGTGGCGGCGGATGTAGTAATGGGGGTGGTGGTGGCGGATGTAGTAATGGGGGTGGTGGTGGCGGATGTAGTAATGGGGGTGGCGGCGGATGTAGTAATGGGGGTGGTGGCGGATGTAGTAATGGAGGTGGTGGCGGATGTAGTAATGGGGGTGGTGGTGGCGGATGTAGTAATGGAGGTGGTGGCGGATGTAGTAATGGAGGTGGTGGCGAATGTAGTAGTGTAGGTGGTGGCGGATGTTGTAGTGGTGGCGGATGTAGTAATGGGGGTGGTGGCGGATGTAGTAATGGGGGTGGTGGCGAATGTAGTAGTGTAGGTGGTGGCGGATGTAGTAGTGGTGGTGGCAGATGTAGTAGTGTAGGTGGTGGCGGATGTTGTAGTGGGGGTGGTGGCGGATGTAGTAATGGGGGTGGTGGCGGATGTAGTAATGGGGGTGGTGGCGGATGTAGTAATGGGGGTGGTGGCGGATGTAGTAGTGGTGGTGGCGGATGTAGTAGTGGTGGTGGCGGATGTAGTAGTGGTGGTGGCGGATGTAGTAGTGGTGGTGGCGGATGTAGTAGTGTAGGTGGTGGCGGATGTAGTAGTGTAGGTGGTGGCGGATGTAGTAGTGGTGGTGGCGGATGTAGTAGTGGTGGTGGCGGATGTAGTAATGGTGGTGGCGGATGTAGTGGTAGTAGTAGTAGTGGTGTCAGATATAGTAGTGGTGGATGTAGTGGTGGTGGATGTAGTAGTGGTGGATGTAGTAGTGGTGGATGTAGTAGTGGTGGATGTAGTAATAGTAGTGGTGGATGATGTAGTAATAGTGGTGGTGGATGTAGTAGTGGTGGATGTACTAATAGTAGTGGTGGATGTAGTAATAGTAGTGGTGGATGTAGTAGTGGTGGAGGATGTAGTAATAGTGGTGGTGGATGTAGTAATGGTAGTGGTGGATGTAGTAATAGTAGTGGTGGATGTAGTAATAGTAGTGGTGGATGTAGTCGTGGTGGAGGATGTAGTAATAGTGGTGGAGGATGTAGTAATAGTGGTGGTGGATGTAGTAGTGGTGGATGTAGTAGTGGTGGATATCGTGGATGTAGTAGTGGTGGTGGATGTAGTAATATTGTTGGATGTAGTAGTGGTGGATATTGTGGATGTAGTAGTGGTGGAGGATGTAGTAGTAGTGGTGGAGGATGTAGTAGTGGTGGTGGTGGAGGATGTAGTAGTAGTGGTGGAGGATGTAGTAGTGGTGGTGGTGGAGGATGTAGTAGTGGTGGAAGATGTAGTAATAGTGGTGGATGTAGTAATAGTGGTGGATGTAGTAATAGTGGTGGAGGATGTAGTAATAGTGGTGGAGGATGTAGTAATAGTAGTGGTGGATGTAGTAGTGGTGGAGGATGTAGTAATAGTGGTGGAGGATGTAGTAATAGTAGTGGTGGATGTAGTAGTGGTGGATGTAGTAGTAGTGGTGGATGTAGTAATAGTGGTGGAGGATGTAGTAATAGTGGTGGAGGATGTAGTAGTGGTGGTGGTGGAGGATGTAGTAGTGGTGGAGGATGTAGTAATAGTGGTGGATGTAGTAATAGTGGTGGATGTAGTAGATGTAGTAGTGGATGTAGTAATAGTAGTGGATGTAGTAGTGGTGGATGTAGTAATAGTAGTGGATGTAGTAGTGGTGGATGTAGTAATAGTAGTGGATGTAGTAGTGGTGGTGGATGTAGTAGATGTAGTAGTGGATGTAGTAATAGTAGTGGTGGTGGATGTAGTAGATGTAGTAGTGGATGTAGTAATAGTGGTGGATGTAAGCAGAGGTTTTTAGTATTCTATTGGATTATATTCTGTCTGGCAGTCGGATATTTGCTATTATCCAGTGCTACAGTAGAAATGACATATCGTGAACGTTTTCTTTATTTTGAGATACAATACAAACATCTTAAAATAGAAACCTACTAAAACAAACATACACCATCTATCAGACCGTCCGACGCAGCCATTTAAACAGGCCGGACAGGAAAGGTCTTTGAACATGCGCAGTAGCCTAGTTACTGTGTACATACCCCGGGCCTCGAGGACAGCGGCTGAACTGTCAGTTGCGCGTCGGTGTGGAGAGTTACCGCGGTGCCGTGAACCCCTTTCCCACGGGTGATCGCGAATGCTTTTTTATTTATTTTTTTAAGCAGAGGGGCTCTGTTGCACACGCGGTCAATATAAATAGTAAACCACCGAGAATGTGACGACAGCAGGAGTGGACTACCGAGGAAGACTACCGAGGCAGCAGACTGAGCCGTGAATGCAAATGGGAGTAGTGATCGGAGTTGGCAGCAGAAGGGCTAGAAATGATCTATTTTTTTGCTGCGTTTAGTTTGGGTTTTACTTTTGTTTTGGGGATTTCAGACCGTCTATTTGTATAGTTGTAACTTTGGACTTTTTTTTATTTAATATTGTTTTAGGGGATCGGTTTAGGCCTTTAGTGTAAGTGACTGATAAGCTGTGTGTAGGCCTGTGTTACCGTGTGATATTACTTGCGATTGACAAGCTACACCCGACATCAGGACAACCCCAACGCACTCGATCCAGCCGACTCTCGGTGGATAGAAAGACCCAAACTTCCTGCCCAGCTTGTCTGGTGCAAACGGAAAATCTCTCTTCGTTTTTTTAGGGCTGATTAAACCAGCCGCGGGGAAGGTCTTGGGTGACACATGTGATTGTAATGACCCTCCTACCCTTCTCACAGAAATGATACAATGATATGTGAGCGGATTGTAGGTGTGTGTGAGCCAGCTGCAGTGTTACATTGTGGCAGAGGAAGGTTTCTCTGTGGCTCGGTGCACGGCTACTTCCTGGTACAACAGAGAGAGGCAGTGCTGAGTTAAAAACACCAAATAGACACATACTGAGAAGAGGGAAGGAACGAGAGAAACACTTGGCCTGTTTCCAGAAATCTAAACCTTCGTTATCTTGTGTATTTCTCTGTTATTTCAACGATTCGAGTGATTTTGAAGGGGCGAATCAAGAATTAGTTTTGGATGCCGAAGGAAGGTCCCGTTGGTTGCGGGTAAAAAGGAATCGTAACGGGGAGGAAGGAACATAGCCCTCCCAACGGCGGACAAGCGTCGCACAGATTTTCTTTCACACCATTGTTTTTTTTTTTTATACATTTATTATTATAACATCTTCGTGTATTTAATATTTTTGAGAGACGAGGTTAGTTAACGGAAGATATGGGTTGTTTGGGCAACAGCAAGACTGAAGATCAACGCATCGACGAAAAGGCACAACGAGAGGCGAATAAAAAAATAGAAAAACAGTTACAAAAAGAACGACAAGCATATAAAGCGACGCACCGGCTGTTATTATTGGGTAAGGTTATATAAACGACTTGGCCCGAACACGGTGCGATCTAAAATATCCTTCATTAAATTACCCCATTACGTATTTGAAAGCCCTCGCTATATGTCATGGTGTATTGATGGAAGCGAAGCCTAGAAATTTGCTTCGTTTTGACAACATTCTAATTCATTTTGACCCCTTCTGATCGTTCGGTTATCAGCAACATATTGTAACATTCAGGCCTCTTTGCTTCATTCCCGTAGGTGCTGGAGAGTCCGGGAAAAGTACTATTGTGAAGCAGATGAGGATTCTACACGTCAATGGTTTTAACGCAGAGTGAGTACATGTTATCCACTGTTGTTACAGGCCCTACTGCATCTCCATTTGACATATAGGCCCAGATATATATATATATATATATATATATATATATATATATATATATATATATATATATATATATACACCCATTTCATAACATATTTGGTTATACTCATGGTCTCCCTGCCTTTGGGTGAGACTGTCAAGATGATAATAGGCCTGTAGAGAACTGAATGGATTTTCCTCGGGCACTGCAGAGCCTAGGCCTCCTCTATCAGTGGCCAACACTCAAATGTACTGTACAGTCAGGCGACTACCACTATCACTGATCGCTCTCTCTCTGCTTACAGCAGACACCGATATAGGCTTCAGCATATGAGACATGAGATCTCCCTGACTGCCTGTTATTACAGCAGTCACATTGTTCACTGTTATGAAGTTATGTATGTCATAACTATGTTGACTATTATTGGGGAGAGGCCCGTGTCTATGGATAATGTGTTTAGCTGTAATGCCTCCTGTGCCTGTGATAGTGGCCTATGTCTGTCTGAGTTGCATACCCCTACCAGTACAACCGTAGGACCGATCTTACTGCCTGTCTGAGTTACATAGGACTACAGTTGTACTGGTAGAGATATCTTACTGTCTGAGTTACATAGGACTACTGTTGTACTGGTAGAGATATCTTACTGCCTGTTTGAATTACATAGGACTACTGTTGTACTTGTAGAGATATCTTACTGTCTGAGTTACATAGGACTACTGTTGTACTGGTAGAGATATCTTACTGCCTGTCTGAATTACATAGGACTACAGTTATACTGGTAGAGATATCTTACTGCCTGTCTGGCCTGAACACATACCGACTCTAGTGTGTTAACATCAGGTCCTAGAACTGCAGTTGAACCACACTAGCTTCAACCCTGTTATCTTTAGCTTCTTAGACGAGCGCTATTGTGATGTTGTTGTTATCTCGTTGGTTACCGTCTCCTCACGCCTGTGTTCTGTCCTCCTTTTGACAGAGAAAAGAAACAGAAAATACAAGATATTCGGAAAAACGTGAAGGACGCGATAGTGGTGAGTAGGATAGTATTAATCTGTGTCTTTCCCGTTTCAAAAAAATATATAAACTAGTGTATTACTCTGTCTGCACTATAATGTAAATGGTACCCCTTTCCCTATACTGTATAGTGCCGTACTTTAGATCAGGGCCCTGTTCTCTATACTCTATAGTGCAGTACTTTATATCAGGGCCCTGTTCTCTATACTGTTTCGTGCAGTACTTTATATCATGGCCCTGTTCTCTATACTGTATAGTGCAGTACTTTATATCAGGGCCCTGTTCTCTATACTGTATAGTGCAGTACTTTATATCTGGGCCCTGTTCTCTATACTGTATAACGCAGTACTTTATATCAGGGCCCTGTTCTCTATACTGTATAACGCAGTACTTTATATCAGGGCCCTGTTCTCTATACTGACAGCCTAGACGGTAGCCCAGGGCCCTACATAGGGAGTAGGGTGCCATCTGAGATGACAACCTAGACAGTAGCCCAGGGCCCTACATAGGGAGTAGGATGACAGCCTAGACAGTAGCCCAGGGCCCTACATAGGGAGTCGGGTGCCATCTGAGATGACAGCCTAGACAGTAGCCCAGGGCCCTACATAGGGAGTAGGGTGCCATCTGAGATGACAGCCTAGACAGTAGCCCAGGGCCCTACATGGGGAATAGGGTGCCATCTGAGATGACAGCCTAGACAGTAGCCCAGGGCCCTACATAGGGAGTAGGGTGCCATCTGAGATGACAGCCTAGACAGTAGCCCAGGGCCCTACATAGGGAGTAGGATGCCATCTGAGATGACAGTAGCCCAGGGCCCTACATAGGGAGTAGGGTGCCATCTGAGATGACAGTAGCCCAGGGCCCTACATAGGGAGTAGGGTGCCATCTGAGATGACAGTAGCCCAGGGCCCTACATAGGGAGTAGGGTGCCATCTGAGATGACAGTAGCCCAGGGCCCTACATAGGGAGTAGGGTGCCATCTGAGATGACAGTAGCCCAGGGCCCTACATAGGGAGTAGGGTGCCATCTGAGATGACAGTAGCCCAGGGCCCTACATAGGGAGTAGGGTGCCATCTGAGATGACAGTAGCCCAGGGCCCTACATAGGGAGTAGGGTGCCATCTGAGATGACAGTAGCCCAGGACCTACATAGGGAGTAGGGTGCCATCTGAGATGACAGTAGCCCAGGGCCCTACATAGGGAGTAGGGTGCCATCTGAGATGACAGTAGCCCAGGGCCCTACATAGGGAGTAGGGTGCCATCTGAGATGACAGTAGCCCAGGGCCCTACATAGGGAGTAGGGTGCCATCTGAGATGACAGTAGCCCAGGGCCCTACATAGGGAGTAGGGTGCCATCTGAGATGACAGTAGCCCAGGGCCCTACATAGGGAGTAGGGTGCCATCTGAGATGACAGTAGCCCAGGGCCCTACATAGGGAGTAGGGTGCCATCTGAGATGACAGTAGCCCAGGGCCCTACATAGGGAGTAGGGTGCCATCTGAGATGACAGTAGCCCAGGGCCCTACATAGGGAGTAGGGTGCCATCTGAGATGACAGTAGCCCAGGGCCCTACATAGGGAGTAGGGTGCCATCTGAGATGACAGTAGCCCAGGGCCCTACATAGGGAGTAGGGTGCCATCTGAGATGACAGTAGCCCAGGGCCCTACATAGGGAGTAGGGTGCCATCTGAGATGACAGATTGTGTTCGATTGGACATACCATTCCTATTTTCCTGATTTTGTTTTTAAAATGTATTTATCCTGTATTCATCCGTCTCACCGCCGGCCTGCGTCTCCTCTTTCTAGACGATAGTGTCAGCCATGAGCACCTTGATACCTCCGGTCTCTCTCGCCAACCCCGAAGACCAGTTCAGAATCGAATACATCAAAAGCATAGCTCCTCTCTCGGACTTTGACTACACACAGGTAAGATGGCTGTTTTAGGTTTTCATTCAGGTGTGTGTGTGTGTGAGAGAGAGCGCTTGGTGTGGTCACCGACAGTGGATTGATTTGAGATTTGTGTATGATATCTGTCAGATATATCATGTAGCTGTTGTAATAATGGATGCTGTTTTGTTCAACTTTGCATTTTATGTTTTTAGTTCCTCTTTTTCATTCCTCTGAGTTCCCGATGCAGACCGCCCCCCCCACCCCACCCCCCTCTCCCGGCTGCCAGTTTAGACCAGCGCCCTATTCCCTATATAGTGCACTACTTTAGACCAGAGCTCTATGCCACCTTATTCCCTATATAGTACACTACTATAGACCAGGGCCCTATTCCCTATATAGTGCACTACTTTAGACCAGAGCCCTATTCCCTATATAGTGCACTACTTTAGACCAGAGCTCTATGCCACCCTATTCCCTATATAGTGAACTACTTTAGACCAGAGCCCTATTCCCTATATAGTACACTACTATAGACCAGAGCCCTATTCCCTATATAGTACACTACTATAGACCAGAGCCCTATTCCCTATATAGTACACTACTTTAGACCAGAGCTCTATGCCACCCTATTCCCTATATAGTGAACTACTTTAGACCAGAGCCCTATTCCCTATATAGTGCACTACTTTAGACCAGAGCTCTATGCCACCCTATTCCCTATATAGTGCACTACTTTAGACCAGAACCCTATTCCCTATATAGTGAACTACTTTAGACCAGAGCCCTATTCCCTATATAGTGCACTACTTTAGACCAGAGCCCTATTCCCTATATAGTACACTACTTTAGACCAGAGCCCTATTCCCTATATAGTACACTACTTTAGACCAGAGCCCTATTCCCTATATAGTGCACTACTATAGAACAGGGCCCGAGGACCTTGGTCAAAAGTAGTGCATCATATAGTGAATAAGGTGCCATTGGGGACGCCCTCTCAGTATTCAGATTGGGCCATATTATCCATCTGGGAACATGGATGGGATTCAGTCTCCCAAATGGCATCCTATTCCCTACATAGTTTTTTAGGGCGCAGCAGTCTAAGACACTGCATCTCAGTGCTAGAGGTGCCACTACAGACCGTGGTTCGATTCCAGGCTGTATCACAACCGGCTGTGATTGGGAGTCACATAGGGCGGCGCACAATTGGCCCAGCGTCGTCCGAATTTGGCCGGTGGAGGTCGTCATTGTAAATAAGAATTTGTTCTTTAACCTGACTTGCCTCGTTTAAATAAAAAATGCTTTTGGACAGAAAAGTAGTTCTCTAGATATAGGGTGGCATTATGGGACACAGTCTTCTGCTTGGTGTTGATCAGGGCCCCTGATAAAGTCCGGTCACATGACAGGCCAAATGGGAATACACACTGTGTTTTTCATCGTTCTGGAAATCATCATCCTTTGAAAGTTTGTGTGTATATTTATATTATTATTTATATTATTATTATTATTATTATTTATATATATTTTATTATTATTTATATATTTATATATATTTTATTATTATTATTTATATATATTTATATTGTTATTTATTTTATATTTATTTATATATATATATATTTATACTTATATATATATATATATTTTTTTTTTATTTTTATTTATATTTATTTATTTATTTATATTTATATTTATATATATATATATATATATATATATATATATATATATATATATATATATATATATATATATATATATATATATATATATATATATATATATATATATATATATATATATACATACACATACACACACACAAAAGGTTCTCAGTTGATTCTTGTCAGGGTAACCGAACGGTTAGGCCTGATTTTTCTTATGCATCCTGTTTGTGATGATGATCATTTTGCTGCAGGCCTTTAGTTATGATCTAGTAGTTACTTGAACTTGCTTTCATCGTGATTCCTAGAGATCGTCCCAGACAAGTTCAGATTGGATTTATTAGGTTGACACTGTTCTTGTTTACTGGATGTCCTTCTAATCTCACCCGTTGTAATCCACAACTTTCTTGAGATGTTTTCTCCCTCTTTTTTTTAAAGAATGGTGATGACAGCATGAGGCTTACTAGCTATACACTGACAGGATTAGTGTCTGTCTGCATGGTAATGGAGCCTGTCTGTCTGCATGGTAACGGGGCCTGTCTGTCTGCATGGTAACGGGGCCTGTCTAAAATTTCAATACAAATGTGATTTCATTGTGCAACCCTAGTGGGTACTACAGGTCTAAGTTGTTGTGGTGGGGTGGCACTGGGAGGACCAGTGTTGTGGTGGGGTGGCACTGGGAGGATCAGTGTTGTGGTGGGGTGGCACTGGGAGGACCAGTGTTGTGGTGGGGTGGCACTGGGAGGACCAGTGTTGTGGTGGGGTGGCACTGGGAGGACCAGTGTTGTGGTGGGGTGGCACTGGGAGGACCAGTGTTGTGGTGGGGTGGCACTGGGAGGACCAGTGTTGTGGTGGGGTGGCACTGGGAGGACCAGTGTTGGGGTGGGGTGGCACTGGGAGGATCAGGGGGGGGTGGGGTGGGGTGGCACTGGGAGGACCAGTGTTGTGGTGGGGTGGGGTGGCACTGGGAGGATCAGTGTTGTGGTGGGGTGGCACTGGGAGGACCAGTGTTGTGGTGGGGTGGCACTGGGAGGATCAGTTTTGTGGTGGGGTGGCACTGGGAGGACCAGTGTTGTGGTGGGGTGGCACTGGGAGGACCAGTGTTGTGGTGGGGTGGCACTGGGAGGATCAGTGTTGGGGTGGCACTGGGAGGACCAGTGTTGGGGTGGGGTGGCACTGGGAGGACCAGTGTTGTGGTGGGGTGGCACTGGGAGGATCAGTTTTGTGGTGGGGTGGCACTGGGAGGACCAGTGTTGTGGTGGGGTGGCACTGGGAGGATCAGTGTTGGGGTGGCACTGGGAGGACCAGTGTTGGGGTGGCACTGGGAGGATCAGTGTTGGGGTGGCACTGGGAGGATCAGTGTTGGGGTGGCACTGGGAGGACCAGTGTTGGGGTGGGGTGGCACTGGGAGGATCAGTGTTGTGGTGGGGTGGCACTGGGAGGATCAGTGTTGTGGTGGGGTGGCACTGGGAGGACCAGTGTTGGGGTGGGGTGGCACTGGGAGGATCAGTGTTGGGGTGGGGTGGCACTGGGAGGACCAGTGTTGTGGTGGGGTGGCACTGGGAGGACCAGTGTTGGGGTGGCACTGGGAGGATCAGTGTTGTGGTGGGGTGGCACTGGGAGGACCAGTATTGTGGTGGGGTGGCACTGGGAGGATCAGTTTTGTGGTGGGGTGGCACTGGGAGGACCAGTGTTGTGGTGGGGTGGCACTGGGAGGATCAGTTTTGTGGTGGGGTGGCACTGGGAGGATCAGTGTTGTGGTGGGGTGGCACTGGGAGGACCAGTGTTGGGGTGGGGTGGCACTGGGAGGACCAGTGTTGGGGTGGCACTGGGAGGATCAGTGTTGTGGTGGGGTGGCACTGGGAGGACCAGTGTTGTGGTGGGGTGGCACTGGGAGGATCAGTTTTGTGGTGGGGTGGCACTGGGAGGATCAGTGTTGTGGTGGGGTGGCACTGGGAGGACCAGTGTTGGGGTGGGGTGGCACTGGGAGGATCAGTGTTGTGGTGGGGTGGCACTGGGAGGACCAGTGTTGGGGTGGCACTGGGAGGATCAGTGTTGTGGTGGGGTGGCACTGGGAGGACCAGTATTGTGGTGGGGTGGCACTGGGAGGATCAGTTTTGTGGTGGGGTGGCACTGGGAGGATCAGTGTTGTGGTGGGGTGGCACTGGGAGGACCAGTGTTGTGGTGGGGTGGCACTGGGAGGATCAGTGTTGTGGTGGGGTGGGGTGGCACTGGGAGGATCAGTGTTGGGGTGGGGTGGCACTGGGAGGATCAGTGTTGTGGTGGGGTGGCACTGGGAGGACCAGTGTTGTGGTGGGGTGGCACTGGGAGGACCAGTGTTGTGGTGGGGTGGCACTGGGAGGACCAGTGTTGTGGTGGGGTGGCACTGGGAGGACCAGTGTTGTGGTGGGGTGGGGTGGCACTGGGAGGATCAGTGTTGGGGTGGGGTGGCACTGGGAGGACCAGTGTTGTGGTGGGGTGGCACTGGGAGGACCAGTGTTGTGGTGGGGTGGTACTGGGAGGACCAGTGTTGTGGTGGGGTGGCACTGGGAGGACCAGTGTTGTGGTGGGGTGGCACTGGGAGGACCAGTGTTGTGGTGGGGTGGCACTGGGAGGACCAGTGTTGTGGTGGGGTGGCACTGGGAGGATCAGTTTTGTGGTGGGGTGGCACTGGGAGGACCAGTGTTGTGGTGGGGTGGCACTGGGAGGATCAGTTTTGTGGTGGGGTGGCACTGGGAGGATCAGTGTTGTGGTGGGGTGGCACTGGGAGGACCAGTGTTGTGGTGGGGTGGCACTGGGAGGACCAGTGTTGTGGTGGGGTGGCACTGGGAGGACCAGTGTTGTGGTGGGGTGGCACTGGGAGGACCAGTGTTGTGGTGGGGTGGCACTGGGAGGACCAGTGTTGTGGTGGGGTGGCACTGGGAGGACCAGTGTTGTGGTGGGGTGGCACTGGGAGGACCAGTGTTGTGGTGGGGTGGCACTGGGAGGATCAGTTTTGTGGTGGGGTGGCACTGGGAGGACCAGTGTTGTGGTGGGGTGGCACTGGGAGGACCAGTGTTGTGGTGGGGTGGCACTGGGAGGATCAGTTTTGTGGTGGGGTGGCACTGGGAGGACCAGTGTTGTGGTGGGGTGGCACTGGGAGGACCAGTGTTGTGGTGGGGTGGCACTGGGAGGACCAGTGTTGTGGTGGGGTGGCACTGGGAGGACCAGTGTTGTGGTGGGGTGGCACTGGGAGGATCAGTTTTGTGGTGGGGTGGCACTGGGAGGACCAGTGTTGTGGTGGGGTGGCACTGGGAGGACCAGTGTTGTGGTGGGGTGGCACTGGGAGGACCAGTGTTGTGGTGGTGTGGCACTGGGAGGACCAGTGTTGTGGTGGTGTGGCACTGGGAGGACCAGTGTTGTGGTGGGGTGGGGTGGCACTGGGAGGATCAGTGTTGTGGTGGTGTGGCACTGGGAGGACCAGTGTTGTGGTGGGGTGGGGTGGCACTGGGAGGACCAGTGTTGTGGTGGTGTGGGGTGGCACTGGGAGGATCAGTGTGGTGGTGTGGGGTGGCACTGGGAGGATCAGTGTTGTGGTGGGGTGGCACTGGGAGGACCAGTGTTGTGGTGGGGTGGCACTGGGAGGATCAGTGTTGTGGTGGGGTGGCACTGGGAGGACCAGTGTTGTGGTGGGGTGGCACTGGGAGGACCAGTGTTGTGGTGGGGTGGCACTGGGAGGATCAGTGTTGTGGTGGGGTGGCACTGGGAGGACCAGTGTTGTGGTGGGGTGGCACTGGGAGGACCAGTTTTGTGGTGGGGTGGCACTGGGAGGACCAGTGTTGTGGTGGGGTGGGGTGGCACTGGGAGGATCAGTGTTGTGGTGGGGTGGCACTGGGAGGACCAGTGTTGTGGTGGGGTGGCACTGGGAGGACCAGTGTTGTGGTGGGGTGGCACTGGGAGGATCAGTTTTGTGGTGGGGTGGCACTGGGAGGACCAGTTTTGTGGTGGGGTGGCACTGGGAGGATCAGTTTTGTGGTGGGGTGGCACTGGGAGGATCAGTGTTGTGGTGGGGTGGCACTGGGAGGATCAGTTTTGTGGTGGGGTGGCACTGGGAGGATCAGTGTTGTGGTGGGGTGGCACTGGGAGGACCAGTGTTGTGGTGGGGTGGCACTGGGAGGACCAGTGTTGTGGTGGTGTGGCACTGGGAGGACCAGTGTTGTGGTGGTGTGGGGTGGCACTGGGAGGACCAGTGTTGTGGTGGTGTGGGGTGGCACTGGGAGGATCAGTGTTGTGGTGGTGTGGGGTGGCACTGGGAGGATCAGTGTTGTGGTGGGGTGGCACTGGGAGGACCAGTGTTGGGGTGGGGTGGCACTGGGAGGATCAGTGTTGGGGTGGGGTGGCACTGGGAGGATCAGTGTTGGGGTGGGGTGGCACTGGGAGGATCAGTGTTGTGGTGGGGTGGCACTGGGAGGACCAGTGTTGTGGTGGGGTGGCACTGGGAGGATCAGTGTTGTGGTGGGGTGGCACTGGGAGGACCAGTGTTGTGGTGGGGTGGCACTGGGAGGACCAGTGTTGTGGTGGGGTGGCACTGGGAGGACCAGTGTTGTGGTGGGGTGGCACTGGGAGGACCAGTGTTGTGGTGGGGTGGCACTGGGAGGATCAGTGTTGTGGTGGCACTGGGAGGACCAGTGTTGTGGTGGCACTGGGAGGACCAGTGTTGTGGTGGGGTGGCACTGGGAGGACCAGTGTTGTGGTGGGGTGGCACTGGGAGGACCAGTGTTGTGGTGGGGTGGCACTGGGAGGACCAGTGTTGTGGTGGGGTGGCACTGGGAGGATCAGTGTTGTGGTGGGGTGGCACTGGGAGGATCAGTTTTGTGGTGGGGTGGCACTGGGAGGACCAGTGTTGTGGTGGGGTGGCACTGGGAGGACCAGTGTTGTGGTGGGGTGGCACTGGGAGGACCAGTGTTGTGGTGGGGTGGCACTGGGAGGACCAGTTTTGTGGTGGGGTGGCACTGGGAGGACCAGTGTTGTGGTGGGGTGGGGTGGCACTGGGAGGATCAGTGTTGGGGTGGCACTGGGAGGATCAGTGTTGTGGTGGGGTGGCACTGGGAGGACCAGTGTTGTGGTGGGGTGGCACTGGGAGGACCAGTGTTGTGGTGGGGTGGCACTGGGAGGATCAGTTTTGTGGTGGGGTGGCACTGGGAGGACCAGTGTTGTGGTGGGGTGGCACTGGGAGGATCAGTTTTGTGGTGGGGTGGCACTGGGAGGATCAGTGTTGTGGTGGGGTGGCACTGGGAGGATCAGTTTTGTGGTGGGGTGGCACTGGGAGGATCAGTGTTGTGGTGGGGTGGCACTGGGAGGACCAGTGTTGTGGTGGGGTGGCACTGGGAGGACCAGTGTTGTGGTGGGGTGGCACTGGGAGGATCAGTTTTGTGGTGGGGTGGCACTGGCAGGACCAGTGTTGTGGTGGGGTGGCACTGGGAGGACCAGTGTTGTGGTGGGGTGGCACTGGCAGGACCAGTGTTGTGGTGGGGTGGCACTGGGAGGACCAGTGTTGTGGTGGGGTGGCACTGGGAGGACCAGTGTTGTGGTGGGGTGGCACTGGGAGGACCAGTGTTGTGGTGGGGTGGCACTGGGAGGACCAGTTTTGTGGTGGGGTGGCACTGGGAGGACCAGTGTTGTGGTGGGGTGGCACTGGGAGGATCAGTTTTGTGGTGGGGTGGCACTGGGAGGACCAGTGTTGTGGTGGGGTGGCACTGGGAGGATCAGTGGTGGGGTGGCACTGGGAAGATCAGTTGTGGGGTGGCACTGGGAGGATCAGTGTTGGGGTGGGGTGGCACTGGGAGGATCAGTGTTGGGGTGGGGTGGCACTGGGAGGATCAGTGTTGGGGTGGGGTGGCACTGGGAGGATCAGTGTTGGGGTGGGGTGGCACTGGGAGGATCAGTGTTGTGGTGGGGTGGCACTGGGAGGACCAGTGTTGTGGTGGGGTGGCACTGGGAGGATCAGTTTTGTGGTGGGGTGGCACTGGGAGGACCAGTGTTGTGGTGGGGTGGCACTGGGAGGATCAGTTGTGAGGTGGCACTGGGAAGATCAGTTGTGGGGTGGCACTGGGAGGATCAGTGTTGTGGTGGGGTGGCACTGGGAGGATCAGTGTTGGGGTGGGGTGGCACTGGGAGGACCAGTGTTGTGGTGGGGTGACAAAATCACCAAAAGATAGGACTTAAACACCACAAACAGCACAGGTTTATGTCCTAACAGCAGCAGAAACTACAGATCACGTCCTCCTCCTCCTCCAAGCTTCATCAAAAGGCTCAGATTAATGTTTTGTCTGTTATTGAACCTTTTTTATTTAACTAGCCAAGTCAGTGGAGAACAAATTCTTATTTACCTTGACGGCCTACTCCGGCCTTCCCAAACCCGGACGACGCTGAGGCCAAGTGTGCGCGCCGCCTTATGGGCCTCCCGATCACGGCCTGTTGTGATACAGACCGGAATCGAACCAGGTTCTGCAGTGACGCTTCTGGCACTGAGATGCAGTGCCGTAGACCGCCGCGCCACTCTGGAGCTAATGATCACATACCTGCGAATAAGTTTCACCCTCTCCAGTTTACTGAAAACAAACAGTTGCCAACGTTGCTCTACTTCCTCATTCATGGAGACTAGAGTGAACGTTCTCAAACAACGCCGTAGTGTCATCACACTCCAGTCCAGTAGGTGGCGGTGATGCGTCCAATACGGCTATGCACACTGCAAGAAGAAAACCTTCTCAACCCAATCAAACGATACCAAGTTGACAGTTAACTGACCACCAAAGGCCCAATCTCCACAGTTCGTCACAGCATAAAGGCTTGTGTGGAGGACCGTTGAAAATAAGACATCATTCCAGAGAAGACGGAACCCCTTTCTTTTAAATAGTCATTTAGAGTTCACCCTGTCCAGATACAAGTTACCACAGAGATCACACATCCATATAGACAGCGTCAGAGTTCTCCTCAGAGAACATGTTACCAGAGATCACACATCCATATAGACAGCATCAGAGTTCTCCTCAGAGAACATGTTACCAGAGATCACACATCCATATAGACAGCGTCAGAGTTCTCCTCAGAGAACATGTTACCAGAGATCACACATCCATATAGACAGCGTCAGAGTTCTCCTCAGAGAACATGTTACCAGAGATCACACATCCATATAGACAGAATCAGAGTTCTCCTCAGAGAACATGTTACCAGAGATCACACATCCATATAGACAGCGTCAGAGTTCTCCTCAGAGAACATGTTACCAGAGATCACACATCCATATAGACAGCATCAGAGTTCTCCTCAGAGAACATGTTACCAGAGATCACACATCCATATAGACAGCATCAGAGTTCTCCTCGGAGAACATGTTACCAGAGATCACACATCCATATAGACAGAATCAGAGTTCTCCTCAGAGAACATGTTACCAGAGATCACACATCCATATAGACAGCGTCAGAGTTCTCCTCAGAGAACATGTTACTAGAGATCACACATCCATATAGACAGCGTCAGAGTTCTCCTCAGAGAACATGTCTGATAACAGACATGGATAATATAGCGATTATTCTGTCACAATAGTCAGTCCTATGGATACTGTAACAGAGATACATTTTGGCCCGTCAGAGATGAAAGGGCCCTTTGTGCTTTCCTTGTGTTCCTGGACAATTTGCCATGCAGCTCCAGGTGACAGAGAGCACATCAATTAGGGCTGAGCAAGATAACCAATCGCAACAAACAAGTTTGTCTAGCTAGAGCGAGTCGGTTTATCTACTTTCTCTCTCTACCTCTGTGCCACACCCAAACAAACTGGTTACACACGTCGTCCCCCGTCTCCTCTCCGCCCGCCCCCACTCCCAGAGCTCCGCTGATGTTATTTATTTTATTATTGCATCCAAAATCGTATTTAAACTAATTGAATGTTAGCTCGTTGAAATGGTCATGGTTTTATGCTACGTAGCCACTTTAGCAGATTTTTAACAATTTTTTTAAAACGGTCAATCGCTTAATATTTTAAGTCGTCTCCAAATCAAATTTGTGACCGTTATGACTCGGTTATAAAACAGCCGTCTAGGTCGTTCCTTCCTCGTATTAGCGTTTTATTCAGGCCCACATACAGGGCTTTCAGAAAATATTTACACCCCTTTTCCACATGTTGTGTAACAAAGTGGGATTAAAATGGATTTAATTGTCTTTTTTGTTTTTGTTTTTGTCAACGATCAACAACAAAATACAGTGGGGCAAAAAAGTATTTAGTCAGCCACCAATTGTGCAAGTTCTCCCACTTAAAAAGATGAGAGAGGCCTGTAATTTTCATCATAGGTACACTTCAACTATGACAGACAAAATGATGAATTGAATTTATTTGCAAATTATGGTGGAAAATAAGTTTTAAACGGATTTTCTGGATTTTTTTTCTCATTTTGTCTGTCATAGTTGAAGTGTACCTATGATGAAAACTACAGGCCTCATCTTTTTAAGTGGGAGAACTTGCACAATTGGTGGCTGACTAAATACTTTTTTGCCCCACTGTACTTTGACAAAGTGAAAATAAATTCAAACATTTTTGTAAAAAATTAAATAATAATAATTTTATATTAAACCCCCTGAGTCAATACATTTTTAGAATCACCTTTCTGAGTAAGTCTCTTAAGAGCGTTCCACACCTGGATTGTGTAACATTTGCCTTTTTTTTAAATACTTTTCAAAATTCTTCAAGCTCTTTCAGCTTGCTGATCGTTGCTTGACAACCATTTTCAGGTCTTGCCGTAGATTTTCAAGTGGATTTAAGTCAAAACTATAACTCGACCACTGTCTTTTTGGCAAGCAACTCGATTTGGCCTTGTGTTTTATGTCGTCGTCCAGCTGAAAGGTGAATTCGACTCCCGGACTCTGGTGGAAAGCGGACTCGACCAGGTTTTCTAGGATTTTTGCCTGTGCAAAACCTGCACCTTTTTAAGGGCGGGAGGTTCCGCGACTCGAGTCATGTGACATTAAATCTGACTAGTCGAAGTGTTGTCTTCTCTTCCTTAGGTTGTTTTTTCTTTCAATTGCTTATGTTTGAGTTGTCTTGTGAACAAAACAACGCAAACAGCCAATAAACACAAAGGCTGCGTCTCACTTCAGTAGACCAGCTTGTGTGCCTGTGAGCAGTGCTTCTAAAAACACATCTTTCCCTCTACTCTCTCTCGCCTCTTCAGGTGCCCCCCAGCCAGGGAGTGTAGCAGCGTGAGGTGGGAAAGGCTATACAGGATTCCTAGTTCTTTGACTTTGTGAGATTCATTTATCAGCTATGAAACAAAATGGCAGAAGTACTTTGAAAACAGCGTTTTATATTAAAATAAATGTGAACTTGCTTAAAAATAATTTGTGCTTATTTTTGATTTAACTAGGCAAGTCAGTTAAGAACAAATTCTTATTTACAATGACGGTCTATCAAAAGGCAAAAGGCCTGTGGGGACGAGGGCCTGGGATTATAAATACATTAAATAAAAATATAGGACAAAACACACATCAATATAGGACAAAACACACATCAATATAGGACAAAACACACATCAATATAGAACAAAACACACATCAATATAGGACAAAACACACACAAATATAGGACAAAACACACATCAATATAGAACAAAACACACATCAATATAGAACAAAACACACATCAATATAGAACAAAACACACATCACGAGAGAGAGACAACACTACATAAAGAGAGACCTAAGACAACAACAGCATGGTAGCAGCACATGACAACACAGCATGGCAGCAACACATGACAACACAGCATGGCAGCAACACATGACGACACAGCATGGCAGCAGCACATGACAACACAGCATGGCAGCAGCACATGACAACACAGCATGGCAGCAGCACATGACAACACAGCATGGCAGCAGCACATGACAACACAGCATGGCAGCAACACATGACAACACAGCATGGCAGCAACACAAGACAACACAACATGACAACACAGCATAGTAGCAACACAACATGACAACACAGCATGGTAGCAACACAGCATGGTAGCAACACAGCATGGTAGCAACACATGACAACACACCATGGTAGCAACACAGCATGGTAGCAACGCAACATGACAACACAGCATGGTAGCAACACAACATGACAACACAGCATGGTAGCAACACAGCATGGTAGCAACACAGCATGGTAGCAACACAGCATGGTAGCAACACAACATGACAACACACCATGACAGCAACACAGCATGGTAGCAACACAACATGACAACACAGCATGGTAGCAACACAACACAGCATGGTAGCAACACAGCATATTAGCAACACAGCATGGTAGCAACACAGCATGGTAGCAACACAGCATGGTAGCAACACATGACAACACAGCATGGTAGCAACACAGCATGGTAGCAACACAACATGACAACAGCATGGTAGCAACACAACATGACAACACAGCATAGTAGCAACACAACATGACACCACAACATGGCAACACAGCATGGTAGCAACACAACATGACAACACAGCATGGTAGCAACACAACAACATAGCATGGTAGCAACACAACATGACACCACAACATGACAACATAGCATGGTAGCAACACAACATGACAACATAGCATGGTAGCAACACAACATGACAACATAGCATGGTAGCAACACATGACAACACAACATAACAACACAGCATGGTAGCAACACAACATGACACCACAACACAGCATGGTAGCAATACAACATGACAACACTGCATGGTAGCAACATGACAGCACAGCATGGTAGCAACACAACATGACAACATAGCATGGTAGCAACACAGCATGGTAGCAACACAACATGACACCACAACATGACAACACAGCATAGTAGCAACATGACAGCACAGCATGGTAGCAACACAACATGACAACACAGCATGGTAGCAACACACCATGACAACACAGCATGGCAGCAACACAACATGACAACACTGCATGGTAGCAACACAACATGACAACACAGCATAGTAGCAACACAACATGACACCACAACATGGCAACACCGCATGGTAGCAACACAACATGACAACATAGCATGGTAGCAACACAACATGACAACATAGCATGGTAGCAACACAACATGACAACATAGCATGGTAGCAACACATGACACCACAACATGACAACACAGCATGGTAGCAACACAACATGACAAAATAGCATGGTAGCAACACAACATGACAAAATAGCATGGTAGCAACACAACATGACAACATAGCATGGTAGCAACACAACATGACAACATAGCATGGTAGCAACACAACATGACAACATAGCATGGTAGCAACACAACATGACAACATAGCATGGTAGCAACACAACATGACAACATAGCATGGTAGCAACACAACATGACAACATAGCATGGTAGCAACACAACATGACAACATAGCATGGTAGCAACACAACATGACAACACAGCACGGTAGCAACACATGACAACACAACATGGTAGCAACATGGCAACAGCATGACAACACAACATGGTAGCAACACACCGTGACAACACAACATGGTAGTACAACATTATTGGGCACAGACAACAGCACAAAGGGTATTAACACATGTGAGTGAAATGCTCACACTGTGGAGCCCTGACCACCCGCCAACATGGCTGCTGAAATACACATTTGTCAGGTGATTGTTTTTATCTAACTGTGTTCTGATTATAAGGGGTTCCCTGATGAATTTGCGAACACAAAAGGGGTCCTTGGCCCCAGAAAGTTTGACGACCCCTGACCTGCTTTCTCCAAGGGGAAGTCACCCGAACTGCAGGTTAATGTTTATTGTCATTAGTTTTGTTCCTGGAGGCAGAAGTGAGCGATAGATGGGCCAGCTGCAAAGTTGCATTGGCTATATCTTAAAAATGTATAAGCTTTTTCTGTCATAATTTAAGATTTGCAGTGTGGTTAAGGTTTGATTATTTTTTTTTTATGGCTTTAGTGAAGTGTGTGTGTGTGTGTGTGTGTGTGTGTGTGTGTGTGTGTGTGAGCAGCAGTTCTTTAAGGCACTGTAACAGTACATGTATTCAGCAGCCTGCCGTCACACGGCTCTGTGGAAAGAGCCCCCAGGAGTCATCTCTCTATTTCCCCCCCAAACCAAGGTGTTCTCTGGGCTGGGGTTGGAGACGCGGTACTGTAGGGGAGGCTGGGGTTGGAGGGACTGTAGGGGAGGCTGGGGTTGGAGGTACTGTAGGGGAGGCTGGGGTTGGAGGTACTGTAGGGGAGGCTGGGGTTGGAGGTACTGTAGGGGAGGCTGGGGTTGGAGACGCGGTACTGTAGGGGAGGCTGGGGTTGGAGACGCGGTACTGTAGGGGAGGCTGGGGTTGGAGACGCGGTACTGTAGGGGAGGCTGGTGTTGGAGACGCGGTACTGTAGGGAGGCTGGGGTTGGAGGGACTGTAGGGGAGGCTGGGGTTGGAGACGCGGTACTGTAGGGAAGGCTGGGGTTGGAGACGCGGTACTGTAGGGAAGGCTGGGGTTGGAGACGTGGTACTGTAGGGAAGGCTGGGGTTGGCGACGTGGTACTGTAGGAGAGGCTGGGGTTGGAGACGTGGTACTGTAGGGAAGGCTGGGGTTGGAGACGTGGTACTGTAGGGAAGGCTGGGGTTGGAGACGTGGTACTGTAGGGAAGGCTGGGGTTGGAGGTACTGTAGGGGAGGCTGGGGTTGGAGACACGGTACTGTAAGGGAGGCTGGGGTTGGAGGTACTGTAGGGAGGCTGGGGTTGGAGGGACTATAGGGGAGGCTGGGGTTGGAGGGACTATAGGGGAGGCTGGGGTTGGAGGGACTATAGGGGAGGCTGGGGTTGGAGGTACTGTAGGGGAGGCTGGGGTTGGAGGTACTGTAGGGAAGGCTGGGGTTGGAGACGCGGTACTGTAGGGAAGGCTGGGGTTGGAGACGCGGTACTGTAGGGAGGCTGGGGTTGGAGGGACTGTAGGGGAGGCTGGGGTTGGAGGTACTGTAGGGGAGGCTGGGGTTGGAGACGCGGTACTGTAGGGGAGGCTGGGGTTGGAGACGCGGTACTGTAGGGGAGGCTGGGGTTGGAGACGCGGTACTGTAGGGGAGGCTGGGGTTGGAGGGACTGTAGGGGTGGCTGGGGTTGGAGGGACTGTAGGGGAGGCTGGGGTTGGAGGTACTGTAGGGGAGGCTGGGGTTGGAGGGACTGTAGGGGAGGCTGGGGTTGGAGGGACTGTAGGGGAGGCTGGGGTTGGAGGGACTGTAGGGGAGGCTGGGGTTGGAGACACGGTACAGTAGGGGAGGCTGGGGTTGGAGACAGGGTACTGTAGGGGAGGCTGGGGTTGGAGACAGGGTACTGTAGGGGAGGCTGGGGTTGGAGACACGGTACTGTAGGGGAGGCTGGGGTTGGAGACACGGTACTGTAGGGAGGCTGGGGTTGGAGGGACTGTAGAGGAGGCTGGGGTTGGAGACACGGTACTGTAGGGGAGGCTGGGGTTGGAGACACGGTACTGTAGGGAGGCTGGGGTTGGAGGGACTGTAGGGGAGGCTGGGGTTGGAGACAGGGTACTGTAGGGAGGCTGGGGTTGGAGGGACTGTAGGGGAGGCTGGGGTTGGAGACACGGTACTGTAGGGAGGCTGGGGTTGGAGGGACTGTAGGGGAGGCTGGGGTTGGAGACACGGTACTGTAGGGGAGGCTGGGGTTGGAGACACGGTACTGTAGGGGAGGCTGGGGTTGGAGACACGATACTGTAGGGGAGGCTGGGGTTGGAGGTACTGTAGGGAGGCTGGGGTTGGAGACAGGGTACTGTAGGGAGGCTGGGGTTGGAGACAGGGTACTGTAGGGGAGGCTGGGGTTGGAGACACGGTACTGTAGGGGAGGCTGGGGTTGGAGGTACTGTAGGGAGGCTGGGGTTGGAGGTACTGTAGGGGAGGCTGGGGTTGGAGACAGGGTACTGTAGGGGAGGCTGGGGTTGGAGACACGGTACTGTAGGGGAGGCTGGGGTTGGAGGTACTGTAGGGGAGGCTGGGGTTGGAGACAGGGTACTGTAGGGGAGGCTGGGGTTGGAGACACGGTACTGTAGGGGAGGCTGGGGTTGGAGACACGGTACTGTAGGGGAGGCTGGGGTTGGAGACAGGGTACTGTAGGGGAGGCTGGGGTTGGAGACACGGTACTGTAGGGGAGGCTGGGGTTGGAGACACGGTACTGTAGGGGAGGCTGGGGTTGGAGACAGGGTACTGTAGGGGAGGCTGGGGTTGGAGACACGGTACTGTAGGGGAGGCTGGGGTTGGAGACTGTAGTTAATGTGTATATTTTGTCAGTAAAAAAGCAAGTGCCATTTAAAATTACTTTATTGACACTGTAGTATCCACTGGTTCTATTATAACGTAGCATAGCCTTGTTGTTGTGTAAATTTAGCAGACAAGAGAGACTTATTTCCTGAGCCCTTGTCACAATCAAGACACATTTTATAGAAGGAAAAAAACTTAATATCACAGAATAAATTGAAACAGAATATTTTTCCAAATGTAGCTACAGTATCTACAAATTTCTAGAATGTTCAACAGTATGAATGTGTGGTATTCAAAGTGGGGTGAATCAAGAGTTAAGACTACAGTTTTTATTTTATGGTACAATAATACAAACGTTATTCATAAATAATTAGAACAATTATAATTTTATTGACTAAATGTGTGTATTGGTTCTCTTAATTTTGATAAGAGATATGAAAGTGTAATTAATTTGAAGTTATTTGTTCATGTGAAAATAATATTTTTTTACAATTGTATTTATATATATATATTTTTTTTAAAGATTGTGTCATTTATATTTGGGGTGGAGTTACTTGAATTTTGGATGGTAAAAATGGGGTCCCTGTTGAAAAAGTTGCCTGTCACTGTCTGTACAGACTGTATTATACAGTGGTGGGCTTCATGCAGGTTGTGAAGTTTGAATGGCTCTGTTTTAAATAAGCTTGTTGTCACTAAACGTGTGTGTGTGTGTGTGTGTGTGTGTGTGTTTTTTCCCTTCATAACCACCTGTAGCTTATACAATGTCATTGATGGATTGTTTGTGATGTCTGGTCATCTCCTCACCTCCTTCCTTCTCTCTGCTCTCTGTCCAGGAGTTCTTTGATCATGCCAAGAAGCTGTGGGATGACGAGGGAGTGAAGGCGTGCTTCGAGAGATCCAACGAGTACCAGCTCATCGACTGTGCACAATAGTAAGTTCTGTCTCCATCACAAAGCATTGTTGGTTTGGTTGGTTGTGGGAGCTCCTAAAGATAAGCCTAGCCATCAGTTGGTTGTGGGAGCTCCTAAAGATAAGCCTAGCTTATCAGTTGGTTGTGGGAGCTCCTAAAGATAAGCCTAGCCATCAGCTGGTTGTGGGAGCTCCTAAAGATAAGCCTAGCTTATCAGTTGGTTGTGGGAGCTCCTAAAGATAAGCCTAGCTTATCAGTTGGTTGTGGGAGCTCCTAATGATAAGCCTAGCTTATCAGTTGGTTGTGGGAGCTCCTAAAGATAAGCCTAGCCATCAATTGGTTGTGGGAGCTCCTAAAGATAAGCCTAGCCATCAGTTGGTTGTGGGAGATCCTAAAGATAAGCCTAGCTTTTCAGCTGGTTGTGGGAGCTCCTAAAGGTAAGCCTAGCTTATCAGTTGGTTGTGGGAGCTCCTAAAGATAAGCCTAGCTTTTCAGCTGGTTGTGGGAGCTCCTAAAGATAAGCCTAGCCATCAGCTGGTTGTGGGAGCTCCTAAAGATAAGCCTAGCTTTTCAGCTGGTTGTGGGGGCTCCTAAAGATAAGCCTAGCCATCAGTTGGTTGTGGGAGCTCCTAAAGATAAGCCTAGCTTTTCAGCTGGTTGTGGGAGCTCCTAAAGGTAAGCCTAGCTTATCAGTTGGTTGTGGGAGCTCCTAAAGATAAGCCATCAGCTGGTTGTGGGAGCTCCTAAAGATAAGCCTAGCTTTTCAGCTGGTTGTGGGAGCTCCTAAATATAAGCCTAGCTTATCAGCTGGTTGTGGGAGCTCCTAAAGATAAGCCTAGCTTTTCAGCTGGTTGTGGGAGCTCCTAAAGATAACCGTCTGCATGTATGATGTGTGGCGCTTGGGGATGTGATATGGTGATGGGAGTTGAATCTGTGAGTCATGTTACTACAACAGTTAGTCTGCTGTCACTTCTTTAGCTTTGCCTTTGCAGGTCATGTCCTTTCTGGGCAGTGTTGACGGCTTCACAGATTGTAACCATGATGTGAATATCTGATACAGATGCATGTTTGTCTTAAACAGAGCCCTTTGGGACCTGGTCTATAGTAGTGCACTATATAGGGAATAGGGCTCTGGTCTATAGTAGTGCACTATATAGGGAATAGGGCCCTGGTCTATAGTAGTGCACTATATAGGGAATAGGGCCCTGGTCTATAGTAGTGCACTATATAGGGAATAGGGCCCTGGTCTATAGTAGTGCACTATATAGGGAATAGGGCCCTGGTCTATAGTAGTGCACTATATAGGGAATAGGGCCCTGGTCTATAGTAGTGCACTATATAGGGAATAGGGCTCTGGTCTATAGTAGTGCATTATATAGGGAATAGGGCTCTGGTCTATAGTAGTGCACTATATAGGGAATAGGGCTCTGGTCTAAAGTCGTGCACTATATAGGGAATAGGGCTCTGGTCTATAGTAGTGTACTATATAGGGAATAGGGCTCTGGTCTATAGTAGTGTACTATATAGGGAATAGGGCTCTGGTCTATAGTAGTGACCTATATAGTGAATAGGGCTCTAGTCTATAGTAGTGCACTATATAGGGAATAGGGCTCTGGTCTAAAGTAGTGCACTATATAGGAAATAGGGTGTCAAACTAGTCAGTCATATGTGTCTCTGTGACTTCCTGAGTGTAAAATTTAATAAAACGTGTACACCTACTTTACGGTAGTGGCAGGATGGTGTTGTACTGTAGGGTTGCACTGTAGGGTTGTACGGTAGGGTTGTACGGTAGGGTTGCACTGTAGGGTTGTACTGTGGGGTTGTACTGTAGGGTTGTACTGTAGGGTTGTACGGTAGGGTTGTACTGTAGGGTTGTACGGTGGGGTTGTACTGTGGGGTTGCACTGTGGGGTTGTACTGTACCGCTGTAGTTGAGGCCTCGTTTCCAATCTACAGGCCAGTTTAAAGAATTTCAGATTGACTCACTGCTTGCTCTGCTGTTCTACCCTTTTCCTTTCTGGTGCTCGGTGGAGAGCTGACTAAACATCACCACAATGATGGACTACAGAATTTGTACGATATACTTTACTGTTAATTTACACAAACAACAATACACTGATATGTTAATTCAGTGTGAATACATAAAAATGCTTTGCGCAGACAAAGCGTCTATGCCAAGGCCTCACGCTGTCACTCAGAAACGTATTCCAGTGCCTGCTGCCAGCTGAACATCAAATCAAATTGTATTTGTCACATGCGACGAATACAACAGGTGTAGTAGACCTTACAGTGAAATGCTGAATACAACAGGTGTAGTAGACCTCACAGTGAAATGCTGAATACAACAGGTGTAGTAGACCTCACAGTGAAATGCTGAATACAACAGGTGTAGTAGACCTCACAGTGAAATGCTGAATACAACAGGTGTAGTAGACCTTACAGTGAAATGCTGAATACAACAGGTGTAGTAGACCTGACAGTGAAATGCTGAATACAACAGGTGTAGTAGACCTCACAGTGAAATGCTGAATACAACAGGTGTAGTAGACCTCACAGTGAAATGCTGAATACAACAGGTGTAGTAGACCTCACAGTGAAATGCTGAATACAACAGGTGTAGTAGACCTCACAGTGAAATGCTGAATACAACAGGTGTAGTAGACCTCACAGTGAAATGCTGAATACAACAGGTGTAGTAGACCTCACAGTGAAATGCTGAATACAACAGGTGTAGTAGACCTTACAGTGAAATGCTGAATACAACAGGTGTAGTAGACCTGACAGTGAAATGCTGAATACAACAGGTGTAGTAGACCTCACAGTGAAATGCTGAATACAACAGGTGTAGTAGACCTCAGTGAAATGCTGAATACAGCAGGTGTAGTAGACCTTACAGTGAAATGCTGAATACAACAGGTGTAGGTAGACCTTACAGTCAAATGCTGAATACAACAGGTGTAGTAGACCTTACAGAGTCAATGTGGAGGCTATATACAGGGGGTACCGGTACAGAGTCAATGTGGAGGCTATATACAGAGGGTATCGGTACAGAGTCAATGTGGAGGCGATATACAGGGGGTACCGGTACAGAGTTAACGTGCAGTGGCACCGGGTTATTTGAGGTAGTATGTACAGTACATGTAGGTAGAGTTATTAAAGTGACTATGCATAGATGACAACTGAGAGTAGCAGCGGTGCGAGAGGGGGAGGGGCACTGCAAATAGTCTGGGTAGTCATTTGATTAGGTGTTCAGGAGTCTTATGGCTTGGGGGTAGAAGCTGTTTAGAAGCCTCTTGGACCTAGACTTGGTACTCCGGTACCGCTTGCCGTGCGGTAGCAGAGAGAACAGTCTATGACTAGGGTGGCTGGAGTCTTTGACCATTTTTAGGGCCTTCCTCTGACACCGCCTGGTATAGAGGTACACAATCCATGTCTCGAGGGTTAAAAATCCTTCTTTAACCCGTCTCCTCCCTTTCATCTACATTGATTGAAGTGGATTTAACAAGTAACATCAATAAGGGATCATAGATTTCACCTAGATTCACCTGGTCAGTCTATGCCATGGAAAGAGCAGGTGTTCTTAATGTTTCGTATACCCAGTGTATATTTAGTCAATAAAAAAGCAAGTGCAATTTTAAGATTTAATTTATTGAAACCGTAATATCCACTGGTTTTGTAAATTTAACAGACAAGACTTATTTCCTGAGCCCTTGTCACGGTCAAGACAACAAAAAATTAAACATGATGTAATATCACAGAATTATGATTATTTTATTTTTATTTAACCTTTATTTAACCAGGTAGGCTAGTTGAGAACAAGTTCTCATTTGCAACTGCGACCTGGCCAAGATAAAGCATAGCAGTGTGAACAGACAACACAGAGTTACACATGGAGTAAACAATTAACAAGTCAAAACACAGTAGAAAAAAAGAGGGTCTATATACATTGTGTGCAAAAGGCATGAGGAGGTAGGCGAATAATTACAATTTAGCAGATTAACACTGGAGTGATAAATGATCAGATGGTCATGTACAGGTAGAGATAATGGTGTGCAAAAGAGCATAAAATAAAATAAATAAAAACAGTATGGGGACGAGGTAGGTAAAAATGGGTGGGCTATTTACCAATGGACTATGTACAGCTGCAGCGATCGGTTAGCTGCTCAGATAGCAGATGTTTGAAGTTGGTGAGGGAGATAAAAGTCTCCAACTTCAGCGATTTATTTATTTATTTATTTATATATATATATATATATATATATATATATATATATATATATATATATATATATATATATATATATATATATATATATATATATATATATATATATATATATATATATATATAAAAAATGGTGTGTGCATTTGACTGGGTTTGACCTTGGGTTTCCTGTGTGCCACAAGACAATCTTAGCAGGGGAAGTGCTGGCGCTAGAGTAGGGGATGGGGTTAGAGCAGGGGATGGGGATGGGGCTAGAGTAAAGTAGGGGATGGGGCTAGAGCAGGGGATGGGGATGGGGCTAGAGTAAAGTAGGGGACGGGGCTAGAGCAGGGGATGGGGATGGGGCTAGAGTAGGGGATGGGGATGGGGCTAGAGTAAAGTAGGGGATGGGGCTAGAGTAAAGTAGGGGATGGGGCTAGAGTAAAGTAGGGGCTGGGGCTAGAGTAAAGTAGGGGCTGGGGCTAGAGCAGGGGATGGGGCTAGAGCAAAGTAGGGGATGGGGCTAGAGCAAAGTAGGGGATGGGGATGGGGATGGGGCTAGAGTAGGGGATGGGGATGGGGCTAGAGTAGGGGATGGGGATGGGGCTAGAGTAGGGGTTGGGGATGGGGCTAGAGTAAAGATGGGGATGGGGCTAGAGTAAAGATGGGGATGGGGCTAGAGCAAAGTAGGGGATGGGGATGGGGCTAGAGCAAAGTAGGGGATGGGGATGGGGCTAGAGCAAAGTAGGGGATGGGGATGGGGCTAGAGCAAAGTAGGGGATGGGGATGGGGCTAGAGTAAAGTAGGGGTTGGGGATGGGGCTAGAGCAAAGTAGGGGTTGGGGATGGGGCTAGAGCAAAGTAGGGGTTGGGATGGGGCTAGAGCAAAGTAGGGGATGGGGCTAGAGCAAAGTAGGGGATGGGGATGGGGCTAGAGCAAAGTAGGGGATGGGGATGGGGCTAGAGCAAAGTAGGGGATGGGGATGGGGCTAGAGTAGGGGATGGGGATGGGGCTAGAGTAGGGGTTGGGGATGGGGCTAGAGTAAAGTAGGGGTTGGGGATGGGGCTAGAGCAAAGTAGGGGATGGGGATGGGGCTAGAGCAAAGTAGGGGATGGGGATGGGGCTAGAGCAAAGTAGGGGATGGGGATGGGGCTAGAGCAAAGTAGGGGATGGGGATGGGGCTAGAGCAAAGTAGGGGATGGGATGGGGCTAGAGCAAAGTAGGGGATGGGGCTAGAGTAGGGGATGGGGCTAGAGTAGGGGTTGGGGATGGGGATAGAGTAGGGGTTGGGGATGGGGATAGAGTAAAGTAGGGGATGGGGCTAGAGTAAAGTAGGGGCTGGGGCTAGAGCAAAGTAGGGGCTGGGGATAGAGCAGGGGATGGGGCTAGAGCAAAGTAGGGGATGGGGCTAGAGTAAAGTAGGGGGTGGGGCTAGAGTAAAGTAGGGGATGGGGCTAGAGCAGGGGATGGGGCTAGAGCAGGGGATGGGGCTAGAGCAGGGGATGGGGCTAGAGCAGGGGATGGGGCTAGAGAAAAGTAGGGGATGGGGCTAGAGTAAAGTGGGGATGGGGCTAGAGTAAAGTAGGGATGGGGCTAGAGTAAAGTAGGGGATGGGGCTAGAGTAAAGTAGGGGATGGGGCTAGAGTAAAGTAGGGGATGGGGCTAGAGTAAAGTAGGGGATGGGGCTAGAGTAGGGGATGGGGCTAGAGTAGGGGATGGGGCTAGAGTAGGGGATGGGGCTAGAGTAAAGTAGGGATGGGGCTAGAGTAGGGGATGGGGCTAGAGTAGGGGATGGGGCTAGAGTAAAGTAGGGATGGGGCTAGAGTAAAGTAGGGATGGGGCTAGAGTAAAGTAGGGATGGGGCTAGAGTAAAGTAGGGATGGGGCTAGAGTAAAGTAGGGGATGGGGCTAGAGTAGGGGATGGGGCTAGAGTAGGGGATGGGGCTAGAGTAGGGGGTGGGGCTAGAGTAGGGGGTGGGGCTAGAGCAGGGGATGGGATGGGGCTAGAGTAAAGTAGGGGATGGGGCTAGAGTAAAGTAGGGGATGGGGCTAGAGTAAAGTAGGGGATGGGGCTAGATTAGGGGATGGGGCTAGAGCAAAGTAGGGGATGGGGCTAGAGCAGGGGGTGGGATGGGGCTAGAGCAGGGGGTGGGATGGGGCTAGAGTAGAGCAGGGGATGGGGCTAGAGCAGGGGATGGGGCTAGAGCAGGGGCTGGGGCTAGAGTAGGGGATGGGGTGGTGGTAGGGCTGTGTCTGGTGATATCTCTGGTGATTGGGTGGTGTAGTGGTAGGGCTGTGTCTGGTGATATCTCTGGTGATGGGGTGCTGTGGTCACGGGACTCCGTCAGCCGCCTGGGGCAGAGAAGCTTAAGAATGGTGCCTATTGTAAGACATGCAGGCAGGCAGTCCCTCTCCCTGTTCCCTTCTCTAGCCCATTCCCAGTTTTCCTAGCCTGTACTCTCTTCTTCTAGCTAGCCTGCTCTCCTAGCTAGCCAGTACTCTCTTCTCCTAGCTAGCCTGCTCTACTAGCTAGCCTGTACTCTCTTCTAGCTAGCCTGCTCTCCTAGCTAGCTTGTACTCTCTTATCCTAGCTAGCCAGTACTCTCTTCTCCTAGCTAGCCAGTACTCTCTTCTCCTAGCTAGCCTGCTCTACTAGCTAGCCTGTACTCTCTTCTAGCTAGCCTGCTCTCCTAGCTAGCCAGTACTCTCTTCTCCTAGCTAGCCTGCTCTACTAGCTAGCCTGTACTCTCTTCTAGCTAGCCTGCTCTCCTAGCTAGCCTGTACACTCTTCTCCTAGCTAGCCTGTACACTCTTCTCCTAGCTAGCCTGTACACTCTTCTCCTAGCTAGCCTGTACTCTCTTATCCTAGCTAGCCAGTACTCTCTTCTCCTAGCTAGCCAGTACTCTCTTCTCCTAGCTAGCCTGCTCTACTAGCTAGCCTGTACTCTCTTCTAGCTAGCCTGCTCTCCTAGCTAGCCAGTACTCTCTTCTCCTAGCTAGCCTGCTCTACTAGCTAGCCTGTACTCTCTTCTAGCTAGCCTGCTCTCCTAGCTAGCCTGTACCCTCTTCTCCTAGCTAGCTTGTACCCTCTTCTCCTAGCTAGCTTGTACCCTCTTCTCCTAGCTAGCTTGTACCCTCTTCTCCTAGCTAGCCTGTACTCTCTTCTCCTAGCTAGCCTGTACTCTCTTCTCTTAGCTAGCCTGTACTCTCTTCTCTTAGCTAGCCTGTACTCTCTTCTCCTAGCTAGCCTGTACTCTCTTCTCCTAGCTAGCCTGCTCTCTCTTCTTCTAGCTAGCCAGTACTCTCTTCTATTAGCTAGCCAGTACTCTCTTCTCCTAGCTAGCCTGCTCTACTAGCTAGCCTGTACTCTCTTCTAGCTAGCCTGCTCTCCTAGCTAGCCTGCCTGTTCTTCTAGCTAGCCTGCTCTCTCTTCTTTTAGCTAGCCTGCTCGCTCTTCTCCTAGCTAGCCTGTACGCTCTTTTCCTAGCTAGCCTGTACTCTCTTCTCCTAGCTAGCCTGTACTCTCTTCTCCTAGCTAGCCAGTACTCTCTTCTCCTAGCTAGCCTGCTCTACTAGCTAGCCTGTACTCTCTTCTAGCTAGCCTGCTCTCCTAGCTAGCCTGTACTCTCTTCTCCTAGCTAGCCTGTACTCTCTTCTCCTAGCTAGCCTGTACTCTCTTCTCCTAGCTAGCCTGTACCCTCTTCTCCTAGCTAGCCTGTACTCTCTTCTCCTAGCTAGCCTGTACTCTCTTCTTCTAGCTAGCCTGCTCTCTCTTCTTCTAGCTAGCCTGCTCGCTCTTCTCCTAGCTAGCCTGTACGCTCTTCTCCTAGCTAGCCTGTACGCTCTTCTCCTAGCTAGCCTGTACTCTCTTCTCCTAGCTAGCCTGTACTCTCTTCTCCTAGCTAGCCTGTACCCTCTTCTCCTAGCTAGCCTGTACTCTCTTCTCCTAGCTAGCCTGTACTCTCTTCTTCTAGCTAGCCTGCTCTCTCTTCTTCTAGCTAGCCTGCTCGCTCTTCTCCTAGCTAGCCTGTACGCTCTTCTCCTAGCTAGCCTGTACGCTCTTCTCCTAGCTAGCCTGTACTCTCTTCTCCTAGCTAGCCTGTACTCTCTTCTCCTAGCTAGCCTGTACCCTCTTCTCCTAGCTAGCCTGTACTCTCTTCTCCTAGCTAGCCTGTACTCTCTTCTTCTAGCTAGCCTGCTCTCTCTTCTTCTAGCTAGCCTGCTCACTCTTCTCCTAGCTAGCCTGTACGCTCTTCTCCTAGCTAGCCTGTACGCTCTTCTCCTAGCTAGCCTGTACTCTCTTCTCCTAGCTAGCCTGTACTCTCTTCTCCTAGCTAGCCTGTACCCTCTTCTCCTAGCTAGCCTGTACTCTCTTCTCCTAGCTAGCCTGTACTCTCTTCTTCTAGCTAGCCTGCTCTCTCTTCTTCTAGCTAGCCTGCTCGCTCTTCTCCTAGCTAGCCTGTACGCTCTTCTCCTAGCTAGCCTGTACGCTCTTCTCCTAGCTAGCCTGTACGCTCTTCTCCTAGCTAGCCTGTACTCTCTTCTCCTAGCTAGCCTGTACTCTCTTCTCCTAGCTAGCCTGCTCTACTAGCTAGCCTGTACTCTCTTCTAGCTAGCCTGCTCTCCTAGCTAGCCTGTACTCTCTTCTCCTAGCTAGCCTGTACTCTCTTCTCCTAGCTAGCCTGTACTCTCTTCTTCTAGCTAGCCTGCTCTCTCTTCTTCTAGCTAGACTGCTCGCTCTTCTCCTAGCTAGCCTGTACGCTCTTCTCCTAGCTAGCCTGTACGCTCTTCTCCTAGCTAGCCTGTACTCTCTTCTCCTAGCTAGCCTGTACCCTCTTCTCCTAGCTAGCCTGTACGCTCTTCTCCTAGCTAGCCTGTACGCTCTTCTCCTAGCTAGCCTGTACTCTCTTCTCCTAGCTAGCCTGTACTCTCTTCTCCTAGCTAGCCTGCTCTACTAGCTAGCCTGTACTCTCTTCTAGCTAGCCTGCTCTCCTAGCTAGCCTGTACTCTCTTCTCCTAGCTAGCCTGTACTCTCTTCTCCTAGCTAGCCTGTACTCTCTTCTCCTAGCTAGCCTGTACTCTCTTCTCCTAGCTAGCCTGTACTCTCTTCTCCTAGCTAGCCTGTACTCTCTTCTTCTAGCTTGCCTACTCTCTTCTTCTAGCTAGCCTGCTCTCTCTTCTTCTAGCTAGCCTGCTCGCTCTTCTCCTAGCTAGCCTGTACGCTCTTTTCCTAGCTAGCCTGTACGCTCTTCTCCTAGCTAGCCTGTACTCTCTTCTAGCTAGCCTGCTCTCCTAGCTAGCCTGTACCCTCTTCTCCTAGCTAGCTTGTACCCTCTTCTCCTAGCTAGCTTGTACCCTCTTCTCCTAGCTAGCCTGTACTCTCTTCTCCTAGCTAGCCTGTACTCTCTTCTCTTAGCTAGCCTGTACTCTCTTCTCTTAGCTAGCCTGTACTCTCTTCTCCTAGCTAGCCTGTACTCTCTTCTCCTAGCTAGCCTGCTCTCTCTTCTTCTAGCTAGCCAGTACTCTCTTCTATTAGCTAGCCAGTACTCTCTTTTCCTAGCTAGCCTGTACTCTCTTCTCCTAGCTAGCCTGTACTCTCTTCTCCTAGCTAGCCAGTACTCTCTTCTCCTAGCTAGCCTGCTCTACTAGCTAGCCTGTACTCTCTTCTAGCTAGCCTGCTCTCCTAGCTAGCCTGTACTCTCTTCTCCTAGCTAGCCTGTACTCTCTTCTCCTAGCTAGCCTGTACTCTCTTCTCCTAGCTAGCCTGTACCCTCTTCTCCTAGCTAGCCTGTACTCTCTTCTCCTAGCTAGCCTGTACTCTCTTCTTCTAGCTAGCCTGCTCTCTCTTCTTCTAGCTAGACTGCTCGCTCTTCTCCTAGCTAGCCTGTACGCTCTTCTCCTAGCTAGCCTGTACGCTCTTCTCCTAGCTAGCCTGTACTCTCTTCTCCTAGCTAGCCTGTACCCTCTTCTCCTAGCTAGCCTGTACTCTCTTCTCCTAGCTAGCCTGTACTCTCTTCTCCTAGCTAGCCTGCTCTCTCGTTTCCTAGCTAGCCAGCTCTACTAGCTAGCTGGCTCTCTCTTCTCCTAGCTAGCCTGCTCTCCTTGCTAGCCTGCTCTGTCCTCTCCTAGCTAGCCTGCTCTCTCCTCTCCTAGCTAGCCTGCTCTCTCGTTTCCTAGCTAGCCTGCTCTCTCGTTTCCTAGCTAGCCTGCTCTCTCTTCTCCTAGCTAGCCTGCTCTCTCTTCTCCTAGCTAGCCTGCTCTCTCGTTTCCTAGCTAGCCAGCTCTACTAGCTAGCTGGCTCTCTCTTCTCCTAGCTAGCCTGCTCTCCTTGCTAGCCTGCTCTGTCCTCTCCTAGCTAGCCTGCTCTCTCCTCTCCTAGCTAGCCTGCTCTCTCGTTTCCTAGCTAGCCTGCTCTCTCGTTTCCTAGCTAGCCTGCTCTCTCGTTTCCTAGCTAGCCTGCTCTCTCGTTTCCTAGCTAGCCTGCTCTCCCAGCTAGCCTGCTCTCCCTTCTCCTAGCTAGCCTGCTCTCCCTTCTCCTAGCTAGCCTGCTCTTTCGTCTCCTAGCTAGCCTGCTCTCTCGTCTCCTAGCTAGCCCGCTCTCCCTTCTCCTAGCTAGCCTGCTCTCTCTCTTCTCCTAGCTAGCCTGATCTTCTAGCTAGCCTGATCTCCTAGCTAGCCTGCTCTCTCGTCTCCTAGCTAGCCTGCTCTCTCTTCTCCTAGCTAGCCTGTACGCTCTTCTCCTAGCTAGCCTGTACGCTCTTCTCCTAGCTAGCCTGTACGCTCTTCTCCTAGCTAGCCTGTACTCTCTTCTCCTAGCTAGCCTGTACTCTCTTCTCCTAGCTAGCCTGCTCTACTAGCTAGCCTGTACTCTCTTCTAGCTAGCCTGCTCTCCTAGCTAGCCTGTACTCTCTTCTCCTAGCTAGCTTCTCTACTAGCTAGCCTGTACTCTCTTCTAGCTAGCCTGCTCTCCTAGCTAGCCTGTACACTCTTCTCCTAGCTAGCCTGTACGCTCTTCTCCTAGCTAGCCTGTACTCTCTTCTCCCAGCTAGCCTGTACTCTCTTCTCCCAGCTAGCCTGTACTCTCTTCTCCTAGCTAGCCTGTACTCTCTTCTCCTAGCTAGCCTGTACTCTCTTCTCTTAGCTAGCCTGTACTCTCTTCTCCTAGCTAGCCTGTACTCTCTTCTCCTAGCTAGCCTGCTCTCTCTTCTCCTAGCTAGCCTGCTCTCTCTTCTCCTAGCTAGCCTGCTCTCTCGTTTCCTAGCTAGCCAGCTCTACTAGCTAGCTGGCTCTCTCTTCTCCTAGCTAGCCTGCTCTCCTTGCTAGCCTGCTCTGTCCTCTCCTAGCTAGCCTGCTCTCTCCTCTCCTAGCTAGCCTGCTCTCTCGTTTCCTAGCTAGCCTGCTCTCGCGTTTCCTAGCTAGCCTGCTCTCTCTTTTCCTAGCTAGCCTGCTCTCTCGTTTCCTAGCTAGCCTGCTCTCCCAGCTAGCCTGCTCTCCCTTCTCCTAGCTAGCCTGCTCTCCCTTCTCCTAGCTAGCCTGCTCTCTCGTCTCCTAGCTAGCCTGCTCTCCCTTCTCCTAGCTAGCCTGCTCTCTCTCTTCTCCTAGCTAGCCTGATCTTCTAGCTAGCCTGATCTCCTAGCTAGCCTGCTCTCTCGTCTCCTAGCTAGCCTGCTCTCTCTTCTCCTAGCTAGCCTGCTCTCCTAGCTAGCCTGCTCTCTCTTCTTCTAGCTAGCCTGTTCTCCTAGCTAGCCTGTTCTCTGATCTCCTAGCTAGCCTGCATTGTTTTTCTAGCCAGATGGTATTCAAAGTCAGGGTCACGACCCCAAATTGCAATTAAAATATATACACTGAGTGTACAAAACATTAGGAACACCTTCCTGAAATTGATTTGCAAAATCCTTATGTCCTCAGAACAGTCTCAATTTGTCTGTTATGGACTCTACAAGGTGTCGAAAGCGTTCCACGGTGATGCTGGCCCATGTTGACTCCAATTATTCCCACTGTTGGTCAAGTTGGCTGGATGTCTTTTTGGGTGGTGGATACACACGGGATACTGTTGTGTAGGAAAACTCAGCAGCGTTTTAGTTGTTGACACCCTCAAAACGGTGCACCTGGCACCTACTACCATAGCCTGTTCAAAGGCACTTAAATCTGTTGTCTTGCCCATTCACCCTCTGAACGACACACATACACACAATCCATGTCTCAATTGTCTCAAGGCTTAAAAGTCGTTCATCTGTACTGATTTGATGCCTGCTGGATTCCCCTGGTTAACAAGTGACATCAATAAGGGATCATATCTTTCACCTGGATTCACCTGGTTAACAAGTGACATCAATAAGGGATCATAGCTTTCACCTGGATTCACCTGGTTAACAAGTGGCATCAATAAGGGATCATAGCTTTCACCTGGATTCACCTGGTTAACAAGTGACATCAATAAGGGATCATAGCCTTCACCTGGTTAACAAGTGACATCAATAAGGGATCATAGCTTTCACCTGGATTCACCTGGTTAACAAGTGACATCAATAAGGGATCATAGCCTTCACCTGGTTAACAAGTGACATCAATAAGGGATCATAGCTTTCACCTGGATTCACCTGGTTAACAAGTGACATCAATAAGGGATCATATTTTTCTCCTGGATTCACCTGGTCAGTCTGTCATGGAACGAGCAGGTGCTCCTAATGTTTTGTGTGTGTGTTTATTTAACTAGGCAAGTCGGTTAAGAACAAATTATTATTTACAATGACGGCCTAACCCGGATGACGCTGGGCCAATTGTGCGTCACCCTATGGGACTCCCAATCACGGCTGTGATCCAGCCTCTGGCTGTGTGGACACGTTGATACACCGTGATCCAGCCTCTGGATGTGTGGACACGTTGATCCAGCCTCTGGATGGGTGGACACGTTGATCCAGCCTCTGGATGGGTGGACACGTTGATCCAGCCTCTGGATGTGTGGACACGTTGATCCAGCCTCTGGATGGGTGGACACGTTGATCCAGCCTCTGGATGTGTGGACACGTTGATCCAGCCTCTGGATGGGTGGACACGTTGATCCAGCCTCGATGTGTGGACACGTTGATCCAGCCTCTGGATGTGTGGACACGTTGATCCAGCCTCTGGATGTGTGGACACGTTGATCCAGCCTCTGGATGTGTGGACACGTTGATCCAGCCTCTGGCTGTGTGGACACGTTGATCCAGCCTCTGGCTGTGTGGACACGTTGATCCAGCCTCTGGATGGGTGGACACGTTGATCCAGCCTCTGGATGGGTGGACACGTTGATCCAGCCTCTGGATGGGTGGACACGTTGATCCAGCCTCTGGATGGGTGGACACGTTGATCCAGCCTCTGGATGGGTGGACACGTTGATCCAGCCTCTGGATGGGTGGACACGTTGATCCAGCCTCTGGATGGGTGGACACGTTGATCCAGCCTCTGGATGGGTGGACACGTTGATCCAGCCTCTGGATGGGTGGACACGTTGATCCAGCCTCTGGATGGGTGGACACGTTGATACACTGTGATCCAGCCTCTGGATGTGTGGACACGTTGATACGCCGTGATCCAGCCTCTGGATGTGTGGACACGTTGATCCAGCCTCTGGCTGTGTGGACACGTTGATACACTGTGATCCATTGGCAGCTAAATAAGTTAGAAACTATCAGAAAAAATAAGTGGTACAAGTATTCATGACATTACCCTGAGGAAGGCACAGTGATGCCGAAAAGTTGGCAAATACCCATTCCATTGCTGGGAGTTTATATTTATATATATATATATATATATATATATATATAGTGTTATTTTTTTATTTATTTTTTTTTGTGTGTGTATTCGTCGTTAGTCAGCACTTTCACACACATTTTTCTGGGTGTGCGCCAGCTCATGTTTTTTTTAAGCTAAAGAAATTAGCTCATAGCCTATTGGTCAATGCAGCAGTAGGCTTATCACTTCCATTGCTCTTTCACACTGAGGATTGGTGATTTATAGAAGGGGAGGTTGTTGGAAAGAGTTTTCAAATGGCTATATGGAACTGTATAGTTTTAAAATATTATCATTCGCAATGGATTCATGCTCCCTCGACATTATCAGACAGAAACCAGACAGACACATATGGAGCACTCTAAACAAAAGACAATAAAAACAAAAATTGACATCTCGTAAATAATAGTTATGAAATAAACAAAAACCTGTTTCTCCCGTCTAGCGGGTTGTGAACTCTGCAAACAACTTTTCCGCTCCGAGAATGAGAACGAGAACCCTAACCCTAAGTAACACACGCATTAACCAAAATTCATGTTACCAAATGACGGGGATTAACGGTACATTTACTACTGGTGGCAAATATAATGGGGAATAAATCAAACAGAGGGCAAACAATTCACACAATGAAACAATGGATGCACAAGAATTGGCGTGAGACAGCTGAGCCAGTCTGGAGAGAGAGACTGGTCTATATCTTCACCACACACCCCTGCCCAGCTGAGCCAGTCTGGAGAGAGAGACTGGTCTATCTTCACCACACACCCCTGCCCTGCTGAGCCAGTCTGGAGGGAGAGACTGGTCTATATCTTCACCACATACCCCTGCCCTGCTGAGCCAGTCTGGAGAGAGAGACTGGTCTATATTTTCACCACACACCCCTGCCCAGCTGAGCCAGTCTGGAGAGAGAGACTGGTCTATATCTTCACCACATACCCCTGCCGTGCTGAGCCAGTCTGGAGAGAGAGACTGGTCTATATCTTCACCACATACCCCAACACTTGTAACACAATAAGCAATAAACGCTACCAGGTAGCGAGCTAGCAAGAGGGAGCAGGGGAGATGGCAGGAGAGGGCGAGTGGAAGTAGTGAACACCTCCAGGAACTATCGGGTCGAGTCCCAGTGGATGTTCTCTAACAGCTGTTCTTCTCTATTCCAGACCCAGTGGATGTTCTCTAACAGCTGTTCTCCTCTATACCAGAGCCAGTGGATGTTCTCCTCTATACCAGACCCAGTGGATGTTCTCCTCTATACCAGACCCAGTGGATGTTCTCCTCTATACCAGACCCAGTGGATGTTCTCCTCTATACCAGACCCAGTGGATGTTCTCCTCTATACCAGACCCAGTGGATGTTCTCCTCTATACCAGACCCAGTGGATGTTCTCCTCTATACCAGACCCAGTGGATGTTCTCTAACAGCTGTTATTCTCTATACCAGACCCAGTGGATGTTCTTCTCTATACCAGACCCAGTGGATGTTCTCCTCTATACCAGACCCAGTGGATGTTATCTAACAGCTGTTCTTCTCTATACCAGACCCAGTGGATGTTCTTCTCTATACCAGACCCAGTGGATGTTCTCCTCTATACCAGACCCAGTGGATGTTCTCTAACAACTGTTTTCCTCTATACCAGACCCAGTGGATGTTCTCTAACAGCTGTTCTCCTCTATACCAGACCCAGTGGATGTTCTCCTCTATACCAGACCCAGTGGATGTTCTCTAACAGCTGTTCTTCTCTATACCAGACCCAGTGGATGTTCTGCTCTATTACCAGACCCAGTGGATCTTCTCTAACAGCTGTTCTCCTCTATATACCAGAGCCAGTGGATGTTCTCCTCTATACCAGACCCAGTGGATGTTCTTCTCTATACCAGACCCAGTGGATGTTCTCCTCTATACCAGAGCCAGTGGATGTTCTTCTCTATACCAGAGCCAGTGGATGTTCTTCTCTATACCAGAGCCAGTGGATGTTCTCCTCTATACCAGACCCAGTGGATGTTCTCTAACAGCTGTTCTCCTCTATACCAGACCCAGTGGATGTTCTTCTCTATACCAGACCCAGTGGATGTTCTCCTCTATACCAGAGCCAGTGGATGTTCTTCTCTATACCAGAGCCAGTGGATGTTCTTCTCTATACCAGAGCCAGTGGATGTTCTCCTCTATACCAGACCCAGTGGATGTTCTCTAACAGCTGTTCTCTAGCTTCACAACACATAACCCAGTCCGGTTCGAGCCTCGCTAGCCAGATCAAGCTAGTTGGCTGGTTATAGCGTTAGCTTTGGGCAACAGGGTTAAGTAGCTGGCTAGCTATTTACAGTGCCTTGAGAAAGTATTTGGCCCCCTTGAACTTTGCGACCTTTTGCCACATTTCAGGCTTCAAACATGAAGATATAAAACTGTATTTTTTTGTGACGAATCAACAACAAGTGGGACACAATCATGAAGTGGAACGACATTTATTGGATATTTCAAACTTTTTTAACAAATCAAAAACTGAAAAATTGGGCGTGCAAAATTATTCAGCCCCTTTACTTTCAGTGCAGCAAACTCTCTCCAGAAGTTCAGTGAGGATCTCTGAATGATCCAATGTTGACCTAAATGACTAATGATGATAAATACAATCCACCTGTGTGTAATCAAGTCTCCGTATAAATGCACCTGCACTGTGATAGTCTCAGAGGTCCGTTAAAAGCGCAGAGAGCATCATGAAGAACAAGGAACACACCAGGCAGGTCCGAGATACTGTTGTGAAGAAGTTTAAAGCCGGATTTGGATACAAAAAGATTTCCCAAGCTTTAAACATCCCAAGGAGCACTGTGCAAGCGATAATATTGAAATGGAAGGAGTATCAGACCACTGCAAATCTACCAAGACCTGGCCGTCCCTCTAAACTTTCAGCTCATACAAGGAGAAGACTGATCAGAGATGCAGCCAAGAGGACCATGATCACTCTGGATGAACTGCAGAGATCTACAGCTGAGGTGGGAGACTCTGTCCATAGGACAACAATTAGTCGTATATTGCACAAATCTGGCCTTTATGGAAGAGTGGCAAGAAGAAAGCCATTTCTTAAAGATATCCATAAAAAGTGTTGTTTAAAGTTTGCCACAAGCCACCTGGGAGACACACCAAACATGTGGAAGAAGGTGCTCTGGTCAGATGAAACCAAAATGGAACTTTTTGGCAACAATGCAAAACGTTATGTTTGGCGTAAAAGCAACACAGCTCATCACCCTGAACACACCATCTCCACTGTCAAACATGGTGGTGGCAGCATCATGGTTTGGGCCTGCTTTTCTTCAGCAGGGACAGGGAAGATGGTTAGAATTGATGGGAAGATGGATGGAGCCAAATACAGGACCATTCTGGAAGAAAACCTGATGGAGTCTGCAAAAGACCTGAGACTGGGATGGAGATTTGTCTTCCAACAAGACAATGATCCAAAACATAAAGCAAAATCTACAATGGAATGGTTCAAAAATAAACATATCCAGGTGTTAGAATGGCCAAGTCAAAGTCCAGACCTGAATCCAATCGAGAATCTGTGGAAAGAACTGAAAACTGCTGTTCACAAATGCTCTCCATCCAACCTCACTGAGCTCGAGCTGTTTTGCAAGGAGGAATGGGAAAACATTTCAGTCTCTCGATGTGCAAAACTGATAGAGACATACCCCAAGCGACTTACAGCTGTAATCGCAGCAAAAGGTGGCGCTACAAAGTATTAACTTAAGGGGGCTGAATAATTTTGCACGCCCAATTTTTCAGTTTTTGATTTGTTAAAAAAGTTTGAAATATCAAATAAATGTCGTTCTACTTCATGATTGTGTCCCACTTGTTGTTGATTCTTCACAAAAAAATACAGTTTTATACCTTTATGTTTGAAGCCTGAAATGGGTCAAAAGGTCGCAAAGTTCAAGGGGGCCGAATACTTTCGCAAGGCACTTTATTTTCATTAATTTCAATAGATGAACAACAAGTGACAACCTAGCTAATACTTACTCATAAGGATTCCTAAATCATTGCTAAGAATAATGAAAATGACTGCAGTTTCTACTGGTCATTGTTTTCAGGCTGGTTGTATTGATGCTAAAGCTAGCTACCCCAGAAGTTGCGGTTGAACAGATTATGCTTTATTACCAACGCGGTATTGTAAACACATCGTTCGTGGCCGGTGTCTGCTTGTTGACAGACTTTTTAGTACAACTTTGACAGTGCTACTGTATCTTTTTTGACACGCAAAGACCCAAACGGCGTTCCATAGTATGTGGTGAAGCTAATAGCAGTGACGCTATTACTGTGTGACTCCGGTAGGGCAACATCTGAAAAATAGCACACTTGGTAACGTTAGTGTGTACCGGTGCTCGACCAGTCGGCGAAAGCCAACATCACCCAATGACAGAGAACGGTTGATTGTCGAGGGCAATGAATTCCATTATCTTGGTTTTAATGGATTTAGCCTTTGAGTTGTCTCGCTGAAATGTTCTTACTCTTTTCAAATGACTGCTGGTCTTGTTGACCACTCGCTCCACACGGCAGACATTGTGGGCCAGGTTAGGAATGCTGTGTTGCACATGTAGCGCTACATTTTACGCGGCATCATTACGTCCTGTACCTACGTTATATCGGTATGCACGGCAGATTTGACATCGGTTTTTCACATCGCCGTTAAACAAGACATCGGCCGATTCCGATATGTTCACCGATATATCGTGCATCCCTTATATTATCCTGATACCTTTTTAATCTCCTGCTGTCACTTTTGTCTGTCTGTTTCTTGTGTTGCTGCTAAACTGTGGAATCAATCAATCTTTTTGCAAGGATTGTCACTTCACGAACACGGTTCCTTTGTTTGAGTTGGACTGTGTGTTTTAATGCGTCATATGGGGATGATTTCTGTATTTTGAAAGTAAAATAACTTAAACTTCATTGCTGACAAGCAAAATGTTTTTTGGGACTAATTAAACAAATACCAAAATATTGTTTTTTGTGCAGAGTTTCCTTTAACACCCCTACTCTTACAATTAGCGCCACGGGATCTTTAATGACCACAGAGAGTCAGGACACACGTTTTAACGTTCCATCCGAAAAGCGGCACCCTACACAGGGCAATGTCCCCAATCACTGCCCTGGTGGGATATTTTTTTTTAGACCAGAGGAAAGAGTGCCTCCTACTGTCCCTCCAACACCACTTCCAACAGCATCTGGTCTCCCATCCAGGGACCGATCAGGAGCAACCATGTTTACCTTCAGTGGGACGCAAGGTGGTATATGCTGTTGGCTTCAATCTGTGTGTCTGTGTGTGTGAGAATGGAGGGATGGCAGTGTAATGTGTGTCCTGCTGGCTTAGGAGGAGAGGAGTGGTTGGTATCGACCGACAGACTAGCCTACGGGGGTTGCTATGGGAACCAGCAGCTAAGCGCTACCTACATAAATACGTGTGTGTGTTGTCACATACATCAGATAGGTGCAGTGAAATGTGTTGTTTGACAGGGTCAGCCATAGTAGTACGGAGTCCCTGGAGCAAATTTAGGGTTGAGTGCCTTGCTCAAGGGCACATCGACAGATTTTTCACCTCGTCGTCTCGGGTATTCGGATTAGAAACCGAAAGGTTGCTGACCTAACGCTCTAACCGCTAGGCTACCTTCCGCCCAGGCACGGTCAAAGAGAGAGAGTGAGCGAGACAGAGGCAGAGCAGGTTAGGTTAGTCTAGTGTCAGAGCAGTTTATCCTGTAAATGTTGTTGTTATTCTGTATGGTTGGCTATAGCACAGATAATCTATCCGCTACCTTCAACACCGTGAACCATCAGACCCTCCTCTCCACCCTCTCAGGGCTGGGTGTCTCAGGCTCTATCAGATCCTCCTCTCCACCCTCTCAGGGCTGGGCGTCTCAGGCTCTATCAGACCCTCCTCTCCACCCTCTCAGGGCTGGGTGTCTCAGGCTCTATCATCTCCACCCTCTCAGGGCTGGGCGTCTCCGGCTCTATCAGACCCTCCTCTCCACCCTCTCAGGGCTGGGTGTCTCAGGCTCTATCATCTCCACCCTCTCAGGGCTGGGTGTCTCAGGCTCTATCAGATCCTCCTCTCCACCCTCTCAGGGCTGGGCGTCTCAGGTTCTCCACACTACTGGACTGCATCCTACCTGGCAGTCCGCTCCTACCATGTGAGGTGGAGAGGATCTTTGTCTGCACCACGTACTCTCACTACTGGTGTCCCCCATGGCTCGGTTCTTGGCCCTCTCGTCTGGACTACTGCAACCCTTATTATTTGAGATTGGAGAGTGTGGTTGTTGAACTTCCCGAGACATCTCTCCATGTTTAGACATCTCTCCATGTTTTAGACATCTCTCCATGTTTTAGACATCTCTCCATGTTTTAGACATCTCTCCATGTTTTAGACATCTCTCCATGTTTAGACATCTCTCCATGTTTAGACATCTCTCCATGTTTAGACATCTCTCAATGATTTGGCATCAGACATTGACTTCAGTATTTTAGCAGTAGGCATCAGACATTAACCGGAGGGCGACAAAGTTCTCTTGCTACTAATTTTACATCTCTCCACAATTCTGCACCCTTCCAAACTGAGCCTGACTGTGCTCTTCTAAAGAGTCTATTGTTAGGGCTGAGATAAAACAGGGGTTCTGTGTTTACACTGTGTTAGGTGCTATGTTTAGGAAGGTGTTCGCTGTGTGTCCGTTCTCACTGCTATCTTTTAAGATGGACCTTCACAGCTGGCGATGGATGGGTCTTCTTTTAGAGTTGGACAATGGACAGTGTCTGTCTGTCTGTGTGTCTGTGTGGAGAGTTCAAACCCAAAAGTTTGAGGATTTCCGCCTGCAAGGCCTCGATCAGATACTACCACCTCGAGTTCAGATGTGTTGTGTGTGTCTGTTTTTCTGTGCGTCTGAGAGTTAACTACTGCACTAACACAATGACTGCCGTGGAGCTGGCATTTACCCCAAGATGGCATTTCATTCACTTCACTAACTGTATGAGTGACTCCCCCAGCAGTGAGTGTGTGTCATATCGTGGATCATTTTGCCATTTGATTTAGAATTTTAGGATTATTCAATACGTTTCTATAGCACTAAAGGCCAAATAAATGTTTTTATCAAAACCTTAAGATATTTTTTTAATACCTGCATGGGTATTAAGGGGACGACTAGTGGATAAGAGGCAATCCGTAATTTAGATTAAGACATTAATGAGCGAGCTAGGACGGACGTTGTCAGTATAACTATTTGTTCAGCACTTTTGAAATGTGAAGTTACAGAATTCAGAACATGGTCCGTTCTTAGTGTATTCCCTGTACACCAAGTCAGAACTGTAGGACAAATAAAGGGGGCCTATAAACAGACAATGAAAGCTCTTAGAATATTCAATGATTTCATTTCTCGAAAACAGGTTATAGGCTATTTGTGCACCACCAAGTTAGAACAGTAGGTGAAATGAAGAGGTGAAAATAGACCAAATGATTAGGGTGAGGCACATTGAACACCGTTTGCGTGTCAAAAAAGATACCCGTCATATAACATTTTGACACGTCAAATAGCACAGTTCTATTATAGAATGTTGTGTGTTCTGAATTTGCACGTGCAAACCAAGCGCCACCACTACTATCAGTAGCACTGTCAGAGCTGCACAAGAAAGAAAACACCGGCCACAAATGTGTTTACAATAAACTGGGATATGACTAAAGAGTTAATCAGGGTAAACTGGGATATGACTAAAGAGTTAATCAGGGTAAACTGGGATATGACTAACGAGTTAATCAGGGTAAACTGGGATATGACTAAAGAGTTATTCAGGGTAAACTGGGATATGACTAAAGAGTTAATCAGGGTAAACTGGGATATGACTAAAGACTTAATCAGGGTAAACTGGGATATGACTAAAGAGTTATTCAGGGTAAACTGGGATATGACTAAAGAGTTAATCAGGGTAAACTGGGATATGACTAAAGAGTTAATCAGGGTGAACTGGGATATGACTAAAGAGTTATTCAGGGTAAACTGGGATATGACTAAAGAGTTAATCAGGGTAAACTGGGATATGACTAAAGAGTTAATCAGGGTAAACTGGGATATGACTAAAGAGTTAATCAGGGTGATTTTTTTCCCCCAAAAAATAAACAGGTGGTGTTCTTTCCATGGTAGCAAGATCTTCTCTATTTTTGCTAACTTTCTTTTAAAATGTATTGTAGTGATAATGTCTTTCTTTCGGGATATGAATACAGAGTATGTCAACTTCACCGTCAGACCATTTTATTGGTCAACTACACGGTAATGTAGAAGTTGCATTTTTTAGGTATCCATTATGTAATATAGTACACTAGTAGTAATCATTATTCTTGTTATTGCTGTTGTTATTGTTATTTTTATTGGTGTTATTGTTTTTATTATTGTTGTTGTTGTTATTTATTATTATTATTATTATTGTGTGCATGTAGCCGTACTCTTGAGTCCCAACCTAGCCCAGTGCTGAACCATTAGAGTAGAGCTATCAACAGAGACAGACTGGCCTCGCTTAAAATATGGAAAGTATTGATCTGTGCTGTGTCTCCTGCTAATGAAAGATGTGTTCTGTTGTTAAACAGCCAGCCCATGAACACGTGTGGATGCCTGGCCGCCGGGCCCACTGGCTAATAACTATCCATAGGAGGGAACGGGGCCTGGAGGGAACGGGGCCAGGAGGGAGCTAAATAGTGTGCTCTACTCTGGCCTGCCTGGCTGGTGTTTTATCTACTGTGTGGTTGAGGCCCGCTGGATCTCGCTCTCTCGCTCTCTCGCTCTCTCTCTCTCTCTCTTTCTTTTTCTCCATCCCCAAGCCCTACCCTCTCCTTTTCTCCATAGCCCTACGCTCATGCTGAGCACAACAGTATCATCTCTCTCTCCCCCCTCTCATTCTTTCCCCCCCCCCCTCACTCTAATTGTGCTCAATGACCAGGCCAGCTTCACCGCAACACTCCATGTGACCAGCATCATGTGTGATTAGCAGGAGGAGAGCTGGGCCCCGAGGCCCTACTGCCTACACTGGCCCTACTGCCTACACTGGCCCTACTGCCTACACTGGCCCTACTGCCTACACTGGCCCTACTGCCTACACTGGCCCTACTGCCTACACTGGCCCTACTGCCTACACTGGCCCTACTGCCAACATTGGCCCTACTGCCAACACTGCCCCTACACTGGCCCTACTGCCTACACTGGCCCTACTGCCTACACTGGCCCTACACTGGCCCTACTGCCAACATTGGCCCTACTGCCTACACTGGCCCTACTGCCAACACTGGCCCTACTGCCTACACTGGCCCTACTGCCAACATTGGCCCTACTGCCTACACTGGCCATACTGCCTACACTGGCCCTACTGCCTACACTGGCCCTACTGCCTACACTGGCCCTACTGCCTACACTGGCCCTACTGCCAACACTGGCCCTACTGCCAACACTGCCCCTACACTGGCCCTACTGCCTACACTGGCCCTGCTGCCTACACTGGCCCTACACTGGCCCTACTGCCTACACTGTCCCTACTGCCTACACTGGCCCTACTGCCTACACTGGCCCTACATTGGCCCTACTGCCTACACTGGCCCTACACTGGCCCTACTGCCTACACTGGCCCTACTGCCTACACTGGCCCTACTGCCAACATTGGCCCTACTGCCTACACTGGCCCTACTGCCTACACTGGCCCTACTGCCAACACTGGCCCTACTGCCAACACTGCCCCTACACTGGCCCTACTGCCTACACTGGCCCTACTGCCTACACTGGCCCTACACTGGCCCTACTGCCTACACTGGCCCTACTGCCTACACTGGCCCTACACTGGCCCTACTCCCTACACTGGCCCTACTGCCTACACTGGCCCTACTGCCTACACTGGCCCTACTGCCTACACTGGCCCTACTGCCTACACTGGCCCTACTGCCTACACTGACCCTACTGCCTACACTGACCCTACTGCCTACACTGACCCTACTGCCTACACTGGCCCTACTGCCTACACTGGCCCTACTGCCTACACTGGCCCTACTGCCTACACTGGCCCTACACTGGCCCTACTGCCTCACACTGGCCCTACTGCCTCACATTGGCCCTACTGCCTACACTGGCCCTACACTGGCCCTACTGCCTCACACTGGCCCTACTGCCTCACACTGGCCCTACACTGGCCCTACACTGGCCCTACACTGGCCCTACACTGGCCCTACTGCCTCACACTGGCCCTACTGCCTCACACTGGCCCTACTGCCTCACATTGGCCCTGCTGCCTACACTGGCCCTGTCACGCACCTCAGACATCTGAGGCCTGTCACGCAGAGAGAGACCAGCTCAGGCCTGTCACGCAGAGAGAGACCAGCTCAGGCCTGTCACGCAGAGAGAGACCAGCTCAGGCCTGTCACGCAGAGAAAGACCAGCTCAGGCCTGTCACGCAGAGGGAGACCAGCTCAGGCCTGTCACGCAGAGAGAGACCAGCTCAGGCCTGTCACGCAGAGAGAGACCAGCTCAGGCCTGTCACGCAGAGAGAGACCAGCTCAGGCCTGTCACGCAGAGAGAGACCAGCTCAGGCCTGTCACGCAGAGAGAGACCAGCTCAGGCCTGTCACGCAGAGAGAGACCAGCTCAGGCCTGTCACGCAGAGTGTTCCAGGTTGTGATTGTGTTCCAGGTTGTGATTGTGTTCCAGGTTGTGATTGTGGCTGAGAGCCGAGCAGCAGTGAAAGCAGGGTTAAATTTGGCTCGCCGTCACTCCTTCAATAGCACAGTCACAAGGCAGTCACTGAACCAGGGAGAATTACAACCTAGCTCTCTCTCCAATTCAACAGGACTTTAACAGCAAGGGAAACATGTTTACATTGCCAAAGCAAATAAATAAACAAACGAGAGAAGACACAAAACAACAGAAACAAAAAACAATTAAAAATTAGACATTTCAAGTGGTATGTTATATTGTACAGTATTCTGGCAATGTGCAAATAGTAGAGCCAGAGAGTCTCTCTGTGTCGCGTTCTCTCTCTCTCGCTCTCACTCTCTGTCTCTGTGTCGCTCTCTCTGTCTCTGTGTCGCTCTCTCTGTCTCTGTGTCGCTCTCTCTGTCTCTGTGTCGCTCTCTCTGTCTCTGTGTCGCTCTCTCTGTCTCTGTGTCGCCCTCTCTGTCTCTGTGTCGCCCTCTCTGTCTCTGTCGCGCTTTCTCTCTCTCTCTCTCTCTGTCGCGCTTTCTCTCTCTCTCTCTCGCGCTTTCTCTCTCTGTGTCGCGCGTGCACGCTCTCTCTCCTCATACAGGGCATTCTGAAAGTATTCAGACCCCTTGACTTTTTCTACATGTTGTTAAGTTACAGCCTTATTCTAAAATTGATTGAATAGTTTTTTTATCCCTCTTCAGTCCACACACAAAATCGCAAAATGACAAGGCAAAAACACGTTTTTATACATTTTAGCAAATGTATTGAGCGGCTCTGTCTGGGCCAAGGACATTCAGAGACTTGTCCTGAAACCACTCCTGCGTTGTCTTGGCTGTGAGCTTAGGGTCGTTGTGTTGTTGGAAGGTGAACCTCAAATCAAGTTTGTCACGTGCGCCGAATACAACAGGTCACCTTACAGTGAAATGCTTACTTACAGGCTCTAACCAATAGTGCGGAAAAAAAGGTATGTGTGTGTGTGTGTAGGTAAAGAAATAAAACAACAGTAAAAAACATTTGAAAAAAAGAGTAGCGAGACTATATACAGACACCTGTTAGTCAGACTGATTGAGGTAGTATGTACATGTAGATATATACAGACACCTGTTAGTCAGACTGATTGAGGTAGTATGTACATGTAGATATATACAGACACCTGTTAGTCAGGCTGATTGAGGTAGTATGTACATGTAGATATATACAGACACCGGTTAGTCAGACTGATTGAGGTAGTATGTACATGTAGATATATACAGACACCTGTTAGTCAGCCTGATTGAGGTAGTATGTACATGTAGATATATACAGACACCGGTTAGGCAGGCTGATTGAGGTAGTATGTACATGTAGATACAGTGCCTTGCGAAAGTCTTCGGCCCCCTTGAACTTTGCGACCTTTTGACACATTTCAGGCTTCAAACATAAAGATATAAAACTGTATTTTTTTGTGAAGAATCAACAACAAGTGGGACACAATCATGAAGTGGAACGACATTTATTGGATATTTCAAACTTTTTTAACAAATCAAAAACTGATAAATTGGGCGTGCAAAATTATTCAGCCCCCTTAAGTTAATACTTTGTAGCGCCACCTTTTGCTGCGATTACAGCTGTAAGTCGCTTGGGGTATGTCTATCAGTTTTGCACATCGAGAGACTGACATTTTTTCCCTTTCCTCCTTGCAAAACAGCTCGAGTTCAGTGAGGTTGGATGGAGAGCATTTGTGAACAGCAGTTTTCAGTTCTTTCCACAGATTCTCGATTGGATTCAGGTCTGGACTTTGACTTGGCCATTCTAACACCTGGATATGTTTATTTTTGAACCATTCCATTGTAGATTTTGCTTTATGTTTTGGATCATTGTCTTGTTGGAAGACAAATCTCCGTCCCAGTCTCAGGTCTTTTGCAGACTCCATCAGGTTTTCTTCCAGAATGGTCCTGTATTTGGCTCCATCCATCTTCCCATCAATTTTAACCATCTTCCCTGTCCCTGCTGAAGAAAAGCAGGCCCAAACCATGATGCTGCCACCACCATGTTTGACAGTGGGGATGGTGTGTTCAGCTGTGTTGCTTTTACGCCAAACATAACGTTTTGCATTGTTGCCAAAAAAGTTCCATTTTGGTTTCATCTGACCAGAGCACCTTCTTCCACATGTTTGGTGTGTCTCCCAGGTGGCTTGTGGCAAACTTTAAACGACACTTTTTATGGATATCTTTAAGAAATGGCTTTCTTCTTGCCACTCTTCCATAAAGGCCAGATTTGTGCAATATACGACTGATTGTTGTCCTATGGACAGAGTCTCCCACCTCAGCTGTAGATCTCTGCAGTTCATCCAGAGTGATCATGGGCCTCTTGGCTGCATCTCTGATCAGTCTTCTCCTTGAATGAGCTGAAAGTTTAGAGGGACGGCCAGGTCTTGGTAGATTTGCAGTGGTCTGATACTCCTTCAATTTCAATATTATCGCTTGAACAGTGCTCCTTGGGATGTTTAAAGCTTGGGAAATCTTTTTGTATCCAAATCCGGCTTTAAACTTCTTCACAACAGTATCTCGGACCTGCCTGGTGTGGTCCTTGTTCTTCATGATGCTCTCTGCCCTTTTAACGGACCTCTGAGACTATCACAGTGCAGGTGCATTTATACGGAGACTTGATTACACACAGGTGGATTGTATTTATCATCATTAGTCATTTAGGTCAACATTGGATCATTCAGAGATCCTCACTGAACTTCTGGAGAGAGTTTGCTGCACTGAAAGTAAAGGGGCTGAATAATTTTGCACGCCCAATTTTTCAGTTTTTGAATTGTTAAAAAAGTTTGAAATATCCAATAAATGTCGTTCCACCATGATTGTGTCCCACTTGTTGTTGATTCTTCACAAAAAAATACAGTTTTATATATTTATGTTTGAAGCCTGAAATGTGGCAAAAGGTCGCAAAGTTCAAGGGGGCCGAATACTTTCGCAAGGCACTTTATATACAGACACCGGTTAGTCAGGCTGATTGAGGTAGTATGTACATGTAGGTATCGTTAATGTGACTATGCATATATGATGAACAGAGAGTAGCAGCAGCGTAAAAAGAGGGGTTGGCGTGTGGTGGGACACAATGCAGATAGCCTGGTTAGCCACTGTGCGGGGGCACTGGTTGGTCGGGCCAATTGAGGTAGTATGTACATGAATGTATAGTTAAAGTGACTGTGCATATATGATAAACAGAGAGTAGCAGCAGCGTAAAAAGAGGGGTTGGGGGGGCACACAATGCAAATAAACCGGGTAGCCATTTGATTACCTGTTCAGGAGTCTTATGGCTTGGGGGGTAAAAACTGTTGAGAAGCCTTTTTGTCCTAGACTTGGCACTCCGGTACCGCTTGCCATGCGGTAGTAGAGAGAACAGTCTATGACTGGAGTGGGTAGGACTTTGACAACTTTTAGGGCCTTCCTCTGACACCGCCTTGTATAGAGGTCCTGGATGGCAGGCAGCTTTGCCCCAGTGATGTACTGGGCTGTACACACTACCCTCTGTAGTGCCTTGTGGTCGGAGGCCGAGCAATTGCCATACCAGGTAGTGATGCAACCGGTCAGGATGCTCTCAATGTTGCAGCTCTAGAACCTTTTAAAGATCTCAGGACCCATGCCAAATCCTTTTAGTTTCCTGAGGGGGAATAGGCTTTGTCGTGCCCTCTTCACAACTGTCTTGGTGTGTTTGGACCATTCTAGTTTGTTGTTGATGTGGACGCCAAGGAATTTGAAGCTCTCAACCTGCTCCACTACAGCCCCGTCGATGAGAAAGGGGGCGTGGTCAGTCCTCCTTTTCCTGTAGTCCACAATCATCTCCTTAGTCTTGGTTACGTTGAGGAATAGGTTGTTATTCTGGCACCACCCGGCCAGGTCTCTGACCTCCTCCCTATAGGCTGTCTCGTCGTTGTCGGTGATCAGGCCTACCACTGTTGTGTCGTCAGCAAACTTAATGATGGTGTTGGAGTCGTGCCTGGCCATGCGGTCGTGGGTGAACAGGGAGTACAGGAGGGTCTGAGCATGCACCCCTGGGGAGCTCCAGTGTTGAGGATCAGCGTGGCAGATGTGTTGCTACCTACCCTCACCACCTAGGGGTGGCCTGTCAGGAAGTCCAGGATCCAGTTGCAGAGGGAGGCGTTTAGTCCCAGGATCCTTAGCTTGGTGATGAGCTTTGAGGGTACTATAGTGTTGAACGCTGAGCTGTTGTCAATGAATATCATTCTCACATAGGTGTTCCTTTTGTCCAGATGTTAAAGGGCAGTGTGGAGTGCGATAGAGATTGCATCATCTGTGGATCTGTTTGGGTGGTATGCAAATTGGAGTGGGTCTAGGGTTTCTGGGATAATAGTGTTGATGTGAGCCATTACCAGCGTTTCAAAGCACTTCATGGCTACAGAAGTGAGTGCTACGGGTCTGTAGTCATTTAGGCAGGTTGCCTTTATCTTCTTGGTCACAGGGACTATGGTGGTCTGCTTGAAGCATGTTGGTATTACAGACTCAATCAGGGACATGTTGAAAATGTCATTGTGGGGACGACGTCCTCAATGCACTTATTGATGAAGCCAGTGACTGATGTGGTGAACTCCTCAATGTCATCGGAAGAATCCCAGAACATGTTCCAGTCTGTGCAAAACAGTCCTGTAGTTTAGCATCTGCTTCATCTGACCACTTATTTTATAGACTGAGTCACTGGTGCTTCCTGCTTTAATTTTTGCTTGTAAGCAGGAATCAGGAGGATAGAGTTGTGGTCGGATTTACCATATGGAGGCGAGGGAGAGCTTTGTACCTGTCTCTGTGTATGGAGTACAGGTGATCTAGAATGTTTTTCCCTCTGGTTGCACATTTAACATGTTGATAGAGATTTGGTAGAACTGATTTAAGTTTATATGCATTAAAGTCTCCGGCCACTAGGAGCGCCGCCTCTGGGTGAGTGGTTTCCTGTTTGCTTATTTCCTTATACAGCTGACTGAGTGGGGTCTTAGTGCCAGCATCCGTCTGTGGTGGTAAATAAACAGAGAAGTACAGCCGAGAACTCTCTAGGTAGTGTGGCCTGCAGTTTATCACAGTATACTCTACTTCAGGCAAGCAAAATCTAGAGACTTCCTTAGATTTCGTGCACCAGCTGTTGTTTACAAATATGCACAGACCACACCCCCTGCTCTTACCGGAGTGTTCTATCCTGCGGGGCAGCGTGTATCCCGCTAGCTGAATATCCATGTCGTCATTCAGCCACGATTCAGTGAAGCATAGGATATTACAGTTTTTGATGTCCCGTTGGTAGGATAGTCGTGATCGTACCTCGTCTAGTTTATCATCCAATGATTGCATGTTGGCGAGTAATATTGTCTTCTTCGGGTCCGGACGAGGCATCCGGCTCTTTTTCCTCTGCGTCGCTTCACACTAAGGTCCTCTGCGTTGCTATATCTATAGTAGGTCTGGGTCTGGTCTATATCTATAGTAGGTCTGGTCTATATCTATAGTAGGTCAGGGTCTATATCTATAGTAGGTCAGGGTCTGGTCTATATCTATAGTAGGTCTGGTCTATATCTATAGTAGGTCTGGTCTATATCTATAGTAGGTCAGGGTCTTGTCTATAGCTATAGTAGGTCAGGGTCTGGTCTATATCTCTAGTAGGTCTGGTCTATATCTCTAGTAGGTCTGGTCTATAGCTATAGTAGGTCAGGGTCTGGTCTATATCTATAGTAGGTCTGGTCTATATCAATAGTGGGTCAGGGTCTGGTCTATATCAATAGTTTGTCAGGTTCTGGTCTATATCTATATTAGGCTTGGTCTATATCAATAGTAGGTCAGAGTCTGGTCTATATATATAGTAGGTCTGGGCTATATCTATAGTAGGTCAGGGTCTGGTCTATATCTATAGTAGGTCTTGTCTATCTATAGTATGTCTGGGTCTGGTCTATATCTATATTGGGCCCTGTCTGTATCTATAGTAGGTCTGGTCTATATCTATTGTAGGTTTGGTCTATATCTATAGTATGTCTGGGTCTGGTCTATATCTATATTGGGCCTTGTCTGTATCTATAGTAGGTCTGGTCTAGATCTATAGTAGGTCTGGGTCTGGTCTATATATATAGTGGGCCTTGTCTGTATCTATAGTAGGTCTGGTCTAGATCTATAGTAGGTCAGTGTCTGGTCTATATCTAATGTATATCAGGGTCTGGTCTATATCTATGGTAGGCTTGGTCTATATCAATAGTAGGTCAGGGTCTCGTCTATATCTATGGTAGGCTTGGTCTATATCTATAGTAGGTCTGGTCTATATCTATAGTAGGTCTGGTCTATATCTATAGTAGGTCAGGGTCTTGTCTATAGCTATAGTAGGTCAGGGTCTGGTCTATATCTATAGTAGGTCTGGTCTATATCTATAGTAGGTCTGGGTCTGGTCTATATCTATAGTCGGTTTGGGGTATATCTATAGTAGGTCAGGGTCTATATCTGTAGTTGGTCTGGTCTATATCTATAGTAGGTCAGGGTCTGGTCTATATCTATTGTAGTTCTGGTCTATATCTATAGTAGGTCTGGTCTATATCTATAGTAGGTCTGGTCTATATCTATAGTAGGTCAGGGTCTGGTCTATATCTAAAGTATGTCAGGGTCTGGTCTATATCTATAGTAGGTTTGGTCTATATCTATAGTGGGTCGGGTCTACATCTATAGTGGGTCGGGTCTATATCTATAGTAGGTCGGATCTATATCTATAGTAGGTCGGGTCTATATCTAATGTAGGTCTGGTCTATTTCTATAGTGGGTCTGGTCTATATCTAAAATAGGTCATGGTCTATATCAATAGTGGGTCGGGTCTATATCTATAGTAGGTCTGGTCTATATCTATAGTTTGTCTCGTCTATATCTATAGTAAGTCTGTCCTATATCTAAAGTAGGTCATGGTCTATATCTATAGTGGGTCTGGTCTATATCTATAGTAGGTCGGGTCTATATCTATAGTGGTTCGGGTCTACATCTAAAGTGGGTCGGGTCTACATCTATAGTGGGTCGGGTCTATATCTATAGTAGGTCTGGTCTATATCTATAGTAGGTCAGGTCTATATCTAATGTAGGTCTGGTCTATTTCTATAGTGGGTCTGGTCTATATCTATAGTAGGTCTGGTCTATATCTATAGTAGGTCTGGGTCTGGTCTATATCTATAGTAGGTCTGGTCTATATCTATAGTAGGTCTGGGTCTGGTCTGTATCTATAGTAGGTCTGGTCTATATCTATAGTAGGTCTGGGTCTGGTCTATATCTATAGTAGGTCAGGGTCTGGTCTATAGCTATAGTAGGCCTGGTCTATATCTATAGTAGGTCAGGGTCTGGTCTATTTTATAGTAGGTCTGAACTATATCTATAGTAGGTCTGGTCTATATCTATAGTAGGTCAGGGTCTGGTCTATATCTATAGTATGTCTGGGTCTGGTCTATATCGGGCCTTGTCTGTATCTATAGTAGGTCTGATCTATAGTAGGTCTGGTCTATATCTATAGTAGGTCTGTGTCTCGTCTATATCTATAGTGGGCCTTTTCTGTATCTATAGTAGGTCTGGGTCTGCACTGTATCTATAGTGGGCCTTGTCTGTATCTATAGTAGGTCTGGTCTATATCTATAGTAGGTCTGGGTCTGGTCTATATCTATAGTAGGATCAGGTCTATATCTATAGTATGTCTGGGTCTGGTCTATATCTATAGTAGGCCTGGTCTATATCTGTAGTAGGTCTGGGTCTGGTCTATATATATTGTGGGTCTGGTCTATATCTGTATTAGGTCTGGTCTATATCTGTATTAGGTCTGGTCTATATCTATAGTAGGTCTGGTCTATATCTATAGTAGGTCAGTGTCTGGTCTATATCTAATGTATGTCAGGGTCTGGTCTATATCTATGGTAGGCTTGGTCTATATCAATAGTAGGTCAGGGTCTTGTCTATATCTATGGTAGTCTTGGTCTATATCAATAGTAGGTCAGGGTCTCGTCTATATCTATGGTAGGCTTGGTCTATATCAATAGTAGGTCAGGGTCTGGTCTATAGCTATAGTAGGTATTGTCTATATCAATAGTAGGTCAGGGTCTGGTCTATAGCTATAGTAGGCCTGGACTATATCTATAGTAGGTCAGGGTCTGGTCTATTTCTATAGTAGGTCTGGACTATATATATAGTAGGTCTGGTCTATATCTATAGTATGTCTGGATCTGGTCTATATCTATAGTGGGCCTTGTCTGTATCTATAGTAGGTCTGGGTCTGGTCTATATCTATAGTAGGTCTGGTCTATATCTATAGTAGGCCTGGTCTATATCTATAGTAGGTCTGGTCTATATCTATAGTGGGTCTGGTCTATATCTATAGTAGGTCTGGTCTATATCTATAGTGGGTCTGGTCTATATCTATAGTAGGTCTGGTCTATATCTATAGTGGGTCTGGTCTATATCTATAGTAGGTCTGGTCTATATCTATAGTAGGTCTGGGTCTGGACTATATATATAGTGGGCCTTGTCTATCTATAGTAGGTCTGGTCTACATCTATAGTAGGTCTGGTCTACATCTATAGTAGGTCTGGTCTATATCTATAGTAGGTCTGGTCTATATCTATAGTGGGTCTGGTCTATATCTATAGTAGGTCTGGTCTATATCTATAGTGGGTCTGGTCTATATCTATAGTAGGTCTGGTCTATATCTATAGTAGGTCAGGGTCTGGTCTATAGCTATAGTAGGCCTGGTCTATATCTATAGTAGGTCAGGGTCTGGTCTATTTCTATAGTAGGTCTGGACTATATCTATATCTATAGTATGTCTGGGTCTGGTCTATATCGGGCCTTGTCTGTATCTATAGTAGGTCTGATCTATAGTAGGTCTGGTCTATATCTATAGTAGGTCTGTGTCTCGTCTATATCTATAGTGGGCCTTGTCTGTATCTATAGTAGGTCTGATCTATAGTAGGTCTGGTCTATATCTATAGTAGGTCTGTGTCTCGTCTATATCTATAGTGGGCCTTGTCTGTATCTATAGTAGGTCTGATCTATAGTAGGTCTGGTCTATATCTATAGTAGGTCTGTGTCTCGTCTATATCTATAGTGGGCCTTGTCTGTATCTATAGTAGGTCTGGTCTATATCTATAGTAGGTCTGGGTCTGGTCTATATCTATAGTAGGTCTGGTCTATATCTATAGTAGGCCTGGTCTATATCTATAGTAGGTCTGGTCTATATCTATAGTGGGTCTGGTCTATATCTATAGTAGGTCTGGTCTATATCTATAGTGGGTCTGGTCTATATCTATAGTAGGTCTGGTCTATATCTATAGTGGGTCTGGTCTATATCTATAGTAGGTCTGGTCTATATCTATAGTAGGTCTGGTCTACATCTATAGTAGGTCTGGTCTACATCTATAGTAGGTCTGGTCTATATCTATAGTCTGTCTGGTCTATATCTATAGTCAGTCTGATCTATATCTATAGTAGGTCTAGTCTATATCTATAGTAGGTCTGGTCTATATCTATAGTAGGTCTGGTCTATATCTATAGTAGGTCTGGTCTATATCTATAGTAGGTCTGGTCTATATCTATAGTAGGTCTGGTCTATATCTATAGTAGGTCTGGACTATATCTATAGTAGGTCAGGGTCTGGTCTATATCTATAGTAGGTCTGGTCTGTATCTCTAGTAGGTCTGGTCTATATCTCTAGTAGGTCTGGTCTATATCTATAGTAGGTCAGGGTCTATATCTATAGTAGGTCTGGTCTATATCTATAGTAGGTCTGGTCTGTATCTCTAGTAGGTCTGGTCTATATCTCTAGTAGGTCTGGTCTATATCTCTAGTAGGTCTGGTCTATATCTCTAGTAGGTCTGGTCTATATCTATAGTAGGTCTGGTCTATATCTATAGTAGGTCTGGTCTATATCTATAGTAGGTCTGGTCTATACCTATAGTAGGTCAGGGTCTATATCTATAGTTGGTCAGGGTCTATATCTATAGTAGGTCTGGTCTATATCTATAGTAGGTTTTGGGTCTGGTCTATATCTATAGTAGGGCTGGTCTATATCTATAGTAGGTCAGGGTCTGGTCTATATCTATAGTAGGTCTGGTCTATATCTATAGTAGGTCAGGGTCTATATCTATAGTAGGTCTGGTCTAGATCTATAGTAGGTCTGGGTCTGTTGTATATCTATAGTAGGTCTGGTCTATATCTATAGTAGGTCAGGGTCTGGTCTATATCTATGGTAGGCTTGGTCTATATCAATAGTAGGTCAGGGTCTCGTCTATCTCTATGGTAGGCTTGGTCTATATCAATAGTAGGTCAGGGTCTCGTCTATCAATGGTATGCTTGGTCTTTATCAATAGTAGGTCAGGGTCTGGTCTATATCTATAGTAGGTCTGGTCTATATCTATAGTAGGTCTGGTCTATATCTATAGTAGGTCAGGGTCTGGTCTATATCTATAGTAGGTCTGGTCTGTATCTCTAGTAGGTCTGGTCTATATCTCTAGTAGGTCTAGTCTATATCTATAGTAGGTCAGGGTCTATATCTATAGTAGGTCTGGTCTATATCTATAGTAGGTCTGGTCTGTATCTCTAGTAGGTCTGGTCTATATCTCTAGTAGGTCTGGTCTATATCTCTAGTAGGTCTGGTCTATATCTATAGTAGGTCAGGGTCTGGTCTATATCTATAGTAGGTCTGGTCTATATCTATAGTAGGTCAGGGTCTGGTCTATATCTATAGTAGGTCTGGTCTATATCTATAGTAGGTCAGGGTCTATATCTATAGTAGGTCTGGTCTATATCTATAGTAGGTCTGGGTCTGGTCTATATCTATAGTGGGCCTTGTCTGTATCTATAGTAGGGCTGGTCTATATCTATAGTAGGTCAGGGTCTGGTCTATATCTATAGTAGGTCTGGTCTATATCTATAGTAGGTCAGGGTCTATATCTATAGTAGGTCTGGTCTAGATCTATAGTAGGTCTGGGTCTGTTGTATATCTATAGTAGGTCTGGTCTATATCTATAGTAGGTCAGGGTCTGGTCTATATCTATGGTAGGCTTGGTCTATATCAATAGTAGGTCAGGGTCTCGTCTATCTATGGTATGCTTGGTCTATATCAATAGTAGGTCAGGGTCTGGTCTATATCTATAGTAGGTCTGGTCTATATCTATAGTAGGCCAGGTCTATATCTATAGTAGGCCAGGTCTATATCTGTAGTAGGTCTGGTCTATATCTAAAGTAGGTCAGGGTCTGGTCTATATCTATAGTAGGTCAGGGTCTGGTCTATATCTATAGTAGGTCTGGTCTATATCTATAGTAGGTCAGGGTCTGGTCTATATCTATAGTCGGTCTGGTCTATATCTATAGTCGGTCTGGTCTATATCTATAGTAGGTCTAGTCTATATCTATAGTAGGTCTAGTCTATATCTATAGCAGGTCTAGTCTATATCTATAGTAGGTCTGGTCTATATCTCTAGTAGGTCTGGTCTATATCTATAGTAGGTCAGGGTCTGGTCTATATCTATAGTAGGTCTGGTCTATATCTATAGTAGGTCAGGGTCTGGTCTATATCTATAGTAGGTCTGGTCTATATCTATAGTAGGTCAGGGTCTATATCTATAGTAGGTCTGGTCTATATCTATAGTAGGTCTGGGTCTGGTCTATATCTATAGTGGGCCTTGTCTGTATCTATAGTAGGGCTGGTCTATATCTATAGTAGGTCAGGGTCTGGTCTATATCTATAGTAGGTCTGGTCTATATCTATAGTAGGTCAGGGTCTATATCTATAGTAGGTCTGGTCTAGATCTATAGTAGGTCTGGGTCTGTTGTATATCTATGGTAGGCTTGGTCTATATCAATAGTAGGTCAGGGTCTCGTCTATCTCTATGGTAGGCTTGGTCTATATCAATAGTAGGTCAGGGTCTCGTCTATCAATGGTATGCTTGGTCTTTATCAATAGTAGGTCAGGGTCTGGTCTATATCTATAGTAGGTCTGGTCTATATCTATAGTAGGTCTGGTCTATATCTATAGTAGGTCTGGACTATATCTATAGTAGGTCAGGGTCTGGTCTATATCTATAGTAGGTCTGGTCTGTATCTCTAGTAGGTCTGGTCTATATCTCTAGTAGGTCTAGTCTATATCTATAGTAGGTCAGGGTCTATATCTATAGTAGGTCTGGTCTATATCTATAGTAGGTCTGGTCTGTATCTCTAGTAGGTCTGGTCTATATCTCTAGTAGGTCTGGTCTATATCTCTAGTAGGTCTGGTCTATATCTATAGTAGGTCAGGGTCTGGTCTATATCTATAGTAGGTCTGGTCTATATCTATAGTAGGTCAGGGTCTGGTCTATATCTATAGTAGGTCTGGTCTATATCTATAGTAGGTCAGGGTCTATATCTATAGTAGGTCTGGTCTATATCTATAGTAGGTCTGGGTCTGGTCTATATCTATAGTGGGCCTTGTCTGTATCTATAGTAGGGCTGGTCTATATCTATAGTAGGTCAGGGTCTGGTCTATATCTATAGTAGGTCTGGTCTATATCTATAGTAGGTCAGGGTCTATATCTATAGTAGGTCTGGTCTATATCTATAGTAGGTCTGGGTCTGGTCTATATCTATAGTGGGCCTTGTCTGTATCTATAGTAGGGCTGGTCTATATCTATAGTAGGTCAGGGTCTGGTCTATATCTATAGTAGGTCTGGTCTATATCTATAGTAGGTCAGGGTCTATATCTATAGTAGGTCTGGTCTAGATCTATAGTAGGTCTGGGTCTGTTGTATATCTATAGTAGGTCTGGTCTATATCTATAGTAGGTCAGGGTCTGGTCTATATCTATGGTAGGCTTGGTCTATATCAATAGTAGGTCAGGGTCTCGTCTATCTATGGTATGCTTGGTCTATATCAATAGTAGGTCAGGGTCTGGTCTATATCTATAGTAGGTCTGGTCTATATCTATAGTAGGCCAGGTCTATATCTATAGTAGGCCAGGTCTATATCTATAGTAGGTCTAGTCTATATCTATAGCAGGTCTAGTCTATATCTATAGTAGGTCTGGTCTATATCTAAAGTAGGTCAGGGTCTGGTCTATATCTATAGTAGGTCAGGGTCTGGTCTATATCTATAGTAGGTCTGGTCTATATCTATAGTAGGTCAGGGTCTGGTCTATATCTATAGTCGGTCTGGTCTATATCTATAGTCGGTCTGGTCTATATCTATAGTAGGTCTAGTCTATATCTATAGTAGGTCTAGTCTATATCTATAGCAGGTCTAGTCTATATCTATAGTAGGTCTGGTCTATATCTATAGTAGGTCTGGTCTATATCTATAGTAGGTCTGGTCTATATCTATAGTAGGTCTGGTCTATATCTATAGTAGGTCTTGTCTATATCTATAGTCGGTCTGGTCTATATCTATAGTAGGTCTGGTCTATATCTATAGTCGGTCTGGTCTATATCTATAGTCGGTCTGGTCTATATCTATAGTAGGTCTAGTCTATATCTATAGTAGGTATAGTCTATATCTATAGTAGGTGTGGTCTATATCTATAGTAGGTGTGGTCTATATCTATAGAAGGTCTGGTCTATATCTATAGTAGGTCTGGACTATATCTATAGTAGGTCAGGGTCTGGTCTATATCTATAGTAGGTCTGGTCTGTATCTCTAGTAGGTCTGGTCTATATCTCTAGTAGGTCTGGTCTATATCTCTAGTAGGTCTGGTCTATATCTATAGTAGGTCAGGGTCTGGTCTATATCTATAGTAGGTCTGGTCTATATCAATAGTGGGTCAGGGTCTGGTCTATATCAATAGTTTGTCAGGTTCTGGTCTATATCTATAGTAGACTTGGTCTATATCAATAGTAGGTCAGAGTCTGTTCTATATCTATAGTAGGATCAGGTCTATATCTATAGTATGTCTGGGTCTGGTCTATATCTATAGTAGGCCTGGTCTATATCTGTAGTAGGTCTGGGTCTGGTCTATATATATAGTAGGTCTGGTCTATATCTGTATTAGGTCTGGTCTATATCTGTATTAGGTCTGGTCTATATCTATAGTAGGTCTGGTCTATATCTATAGTAGGTCAGTGTCTGGTCTATATCTAATGTATGTCAGGGTCTGGTCTATATCTATGGTAGGCTTGGTCTATATCAATAGTAGGTCAGGGTCTTGTCTATATCTATGGTAGGCTTGGTCTATATCAATAGTAGGTCAGGGTCTCGTCTATATCTATGGTAGGCTTGGTCTATATCAATAGTAGGTCAGGGTCTGGTCTGTATCTATAGTAGGTCTGGTCTATATCTATAGTAGGTCAGGGTCTGGTCTATAGCTATAGTAGGCCTGGACTATATCTATAGTAGGTCAGGGTCTGGTCTATTTCTATAGTAGGTCTGGACTATATATATAGTAGGTCTGGTCTATATCTAAAGTATGTCTGGATCTGGTCTATATCTATAGTGGGCCTTGTCTGTATCTATAGTAGGTCTGGTCTATATCTATAGTAGGTCTGGCTCTGGTCTATATCTATAGTAGGTCTGGTCTATATCTATAGTAGGCCTGGTCTATATCTATAGTAGGTCTGGTCTATATCTATAGTGGGTCTGGACTATATCTATAGTAGGTCTGGTCTATATCTATAGTGGGTCTGGTCTATATCTATAGTAGGTCTGGTCTATATCTATAGTGGGTCTGGTCTATATCTATAGTAGGTCTGGTCTATATCTATAGTAGGTCTGGGTCTGGACTATATATATAGTGGGCCTTGTCTGTATCTATAGTAGGTCTGGTCTACATCTATAGTAGGTCTGGTCTACATCTATAGTAGGTCTGGTCTATATCTATAGTCTGTCTGGTCTATATCTATAGTCGGTCTGATCTATATCTATAGTAGGTCTAGTCTATATCTATAGTAGGTCTGGTCTATATCTATAGTAGGTCTGGTCTATATCTATAGTAGGTCTGGTCTATATCTATAGTAGGTCTGGTCTATATCTATAGTAGGTCTGGTCTATATCTATAGTAGGTCTGGACTATATCTATAGTAGGTCAGGGTCTGGTCTATATCTATAGTAGGTCTGGTCTGTATCTCTAGTAGGTCTGGTCTATATCTCTAGTAGGTCTGGTCTATATCTATAGTAGGTCAGGGTCTATATCTATAGTAGGTCTGGTCTATATCTATAGTAGGTCTGGTCTGTATCTCTAGTAGGTCTGGTCTGTATCTCTAGTAGGTCTGGTCTATATCTCTAGTAGGTCTGGTCTATATCTATAGTAGGTCAGGGTCTGGTCTATATCTATAGTAGGTCTGGTCTATATCTATAGTAGGTCAGGGTCTGGTCTATATCTATAGTAGGTCTGGTCTATATCTATAGTAGGTCAGGGTCTATATCTATAGTAGGTCTGGTCTATATCTATAGTAGGTCTGGGTCTGGTCTATATCTATAGTGGGCCTTGTCTGTATCTATAGTAGGGCTGGTCTATATCTATAGTAGGTCAGGGTCTGGTCTATATCTATAGTAGGTCTGGTCTATATCTATAGTAGGTCAGGGTCTATATCTATAGTAGGTCTGGTCTAGATCTATAGTAGGTCTGGGTCTGTTGTATATCTATGGTAGGCTTGGTCTATATCAATAGTAGGTCAGGGTCTCGTCTATCTCTATGGTAGGCTTGGTCTATATCAATAGTATGTCAGGGTCTCGTCTATCTATGGTATGCTTGGTCTATATATATAGTAGGTCAGGGTCTGGTCTATATCTATAGTAGGTCTGGTCTATATCTATAGTAGGCCAGGTCTATATCTGTAGTAGGTCTGGTCTATATCTATAGTAGGTCTGGTCTATATCTATAGTAGGTCTGGTCTATATCTATAGTTGGTCTGGTCTATATCTATAGTAGGTCTGGTCTATATCTATAGTAGGTCTGGACTATATCTATAGTAGGTCAGGGTCTGGTCTATATCTATAGTAGGTCTGGTCTGTATCTCTAGTAGGTCTGGTCTATATCTCTAGTAGGTCTGGTCTATATCTATAGTAGGTCAGGGTCTATATCTATAGTAGGTCTGGTCTATATCTATAGTAGGTCTGGTCTGTATCTCTAGTAGGTCTGGTCTATATCTCTAGTAGGTCTGGTCTATATCTATAGTAGGTCAGGGTCTGGTCTATATCTATGGTAGGCTTGGTCTATATCAATAGTAGGTCAGGGTCTCGTCTATCTATGGTATGCTTGGTCTATATCAATAGTAGGTCAGGGTCTGGTCTATATCTATAGTAGGTCTGGTCTATATCTATAGTAGGCCAGGTCTATATCTATAGTAGGCCAGGTCTATATCTGTAGTAGGTCTGGTCTATATCTAAAGTAGGTCAGGGTCTGGTCTATATCTATAGTAGGTCAGGGTCTGGTCTATATCTATAGTAGATCTGGTCTATATCTATAGTAGGTCAGGGTCTGGTCTATATCTATAGTCGGTCTGGTCTATATCTATAGTAGGTCTAGTCTATATCTATAGTAGGTCTAGTCTATATCTATAGCAGGTATAGTCTATATCTATAGTAGGTCTGGTCTATATCTATAGTAGGTCTGGTCTATATCTATAGTAGGTCTGGTCTATATCTATAGTAGGTCTTGTCTATATCTATAGTCGGTCTGGTCTATATCTATAGTAGGTCTGGTCTATATCTATAGTCGGTCTGGTCTATATCTATAGTCGGTCTGGTCTATATCTATAGTAGGTCTAGTCTATATCTATAGTAGGTCTAGTCTATATCTATAGTAGGTGTGGTCTATATCTATAGTAGGTGTGGTCTATATCTATAGAAGGTCTGGTCTATATCTATAGTAGGTCTGGACTATATCTATAGTAGGTCAGGGTCTGGTCTATATCTATAGTAGGTCTGGTCTGTATCTCTAGTAGGTCTGGTCTATATCTCTAGTAGGTCTGGTCTATATCTCTAGTAGGTCTGGTCTATATCTATAGTAGGTCAGGGTCTGGTCTATATCTATAGTAGGTCTGGTCTATATCAATAGTGGGTCAGGGTCTGGTCTATATCAATAGTTTGTCAGGTTCTGGTCTATATCTATAGTAGACTTGGTCTATATCAATAGTAGGTCAGAGTCTGTTCTATATCTATAGTAGGATCAGGTCTATATCTATAGTATGTCTGGGTCTGGTCTATATCTATAGTAGGCCTGGTCTATATCTGTAGTAGGTCTGGGTCTGGTCTATATATATAGTAGGTCTGGTCTATATCTGTATTAGGTCTGGTCTATATCTGTATTAGGTCTGGTCTATATCTATAGTAGGTCTGGTCTATATCTATAGTAGGTCAGTGTCTGGTTTATATCTAATGTATGTCAGGGTCTGGTCTATATCTATGGTAGGCTTGGTCTATATCAATAGTGGGCCAGGGTCTTGTCTATATCTATGGTAGGCTTGGTCTATATCAATAGTAGGTCAGGGTCTCGTCTATATCTATGGTAGGCTTGGTCTATATCAATAGTAGGTCAGGGTCTGGTCTGTATCTATAGTAGGTCTGGTCTATATCTATAGTAGGTCAGGGTCTGGTCTATAGCTATAGTAGGCCTGGACTATATCTATAGTAGGTCAGAGTCTGGTCTATTTCTATAGTAGGTCTGGACTATATATATAGTAGGTCTGGTCTATATCTAAAGTATGTCTGGATCTGGTCTATATCTATAGTGGGCCTTGTCTGTATCTATAGTAGGTCTGGTCTATATCTATAGTAGGTCTGGCTCTGGTCTATATCTATAGTAGGTCTGGTCTATATCTATAGTAGGCCTGGTCTATATCTATAGTAGGTCTGGTCTATATCTATAGTAGGTCTGGTCTATATCTATAGTGGGTCTGGTCTATATCTATAGTAGGTCTGGTCTATATCTATAGTGGTTCTGGTCTATATCTATAGTAGGTCTGGTCTATATCTATAGTGGGTCTGGTCTATATCTATAGTAGGTCTGGTCTATATCTATAGTAGGTCTGGGTCTGGACTATATATATAGTGGGCCTTGTCTGTATCTATAGTAGGTCTGGTCTACATCTATAGTAGGTCTGGTCTACATCTATAGTAGGTCTGGTCTGTATCTCTAGTAGGTCTGGTCTATATCTCTAGTAGGTCTGGTCTATATCTATAGTAGGTCAGGGTCTGGTCTATATCTATAGTAGGTCTGGTCTATATCTATAGTAGGTCAGGGTCTGGTCTATATCTATAGTAGGTCTGGGTCTGGACTATATATATAGTGGGCCTTGTCTGTATCTATAGTAGGTCTGGTCTACATCTATAGTAGGTCTGGTCTACATCTATAGTAGGTCTGGTCTATATCTATAGTCTGTCTGGTCTATATCTATAGTCGGTCTGATCTATATCTATAGTAGGTCTAGTCTATATCTATAGTAGGTCTGGTCTATATCTATAGTAGGTCTGGTCTATATCTATAGTAGGTCTGGTCTATATCTATAGTAGGTCTGGTCTATATCTATAGTAGGTCTGGTCTATATCTATAGTAGGTCTGGACTATATCTATAGTAGGTCAGGGTCTGGTCTATATCTATAGTAGGTCTGGTCTGTATCTCTAGTAGGTCTGGTCTATATCTCTAGTAGGTCTGGTCTATATCTATAGTAGGTCAGGGTCTATATCTATAGTAGGTCTGGTCTATATCTATAGTGGGTCTGGTCTGTATCTCTAGTAGGTCTGGTCTATATCTCTAGTAGGTCTGGTCTATATCTATAGTAGGTCAGGGTCTGGTCTATATCTATAGTAGGTCTGGTCTATATCTATAGTAGGTCAGGGTCTGGTCTATATCTATAGTAGGTCTGGTCTATATCTATAGTAGGTCAGGGTCTATATCTATAGTAGGTCTGGTCTACATCTATAGTAGGTCTGGTCTACATCTATAGTAGGTCTGGTCTATATCTATAGTCTGTCTGGTCTATATCTATAGTCGGTCTGATCTATATCTATAGTAGGTCTAGTCTATATCTATAGTAGGTCTGGTCTATATCTATAGTAGGTCTGGTCTATATCTATAGTAGGTCTGGTCTATATCTATAGTAGGTCTGGTCTATATCTATAGTAGGTCTGGTCTATATCTATAGTAGGTCTGGACTATATCTATAGTAGGTCAGGGTCTGGTCTATATCTATAGTAGGTCTGGTCTGTATCTCTAGTAGGTCTGGTCTATATCTCTAGTAGGTCTGGTCTATATCTATAGTAGGTCAGGGTCTATATCTATAGTAGGTCTGGTCTATATCTATAGTAGGTCTGGTCTGTATCTCTAGTAGGTCTGGTCTATATCTCTAGTAGGTCTGGTCTATATCTATAGTAGGTCAGGGTCTGGTCTATATCTATAGTAGGTCTGGTCTATATCTATAGTAGGTCAGGGTCTGGTCTATATCTATAGTAGGTCTGGTCTATATCTATAGTAGGTCAGGGTCTATATCTATAGTAGGTCTTGTCTATATCTATAGTGGGTCTGGTCTATATCTATAGTGGGCCTTGTCTGTATCTATAGTAGGGCTGGTCTATATCTATAGTAGATCAGGGTCTGGTCTATATCTATAGTAGGTCTGGTCTATATCTATAGTAGGTCAGGGTCTATATCTATAGTAGGTCTGGTCTAGATCTATAGTAGGTCTGGGTCTGTTGTATATCTATGGTAGGCTTGGTCTATATCAATAGTAGGTCAGGGTCTCGTCTATCTCTATGGTAGGCTTGGTCTATATCAATAGTAGGTCAGGGTCTCGTCTATCTATGGTATGCTTGGTCTATATCAATAGTAGGTCAGGGTCTGGTCTATATCTATAGTAGGTCTGGTCTATATCTATAGTAGGCCAGGTCTATATCTGTAGTAGGTCTGGTCTATATTTATAGTAGGTCTGGTCTATATCTATAGTAGGTCTGGTCTATATCTATAGTTGGTCTGGTCTATATCTATAGTAGGTCTGGTCTATATCTATAGTAGCTCTGGACTATATCTATAGTAGGTCAGGGTCTGGTCTATATCTCTAGTAGGTCTGGTCTATATCTCTAGTAGGTCTGGTCTATATCTCTAGTAGGTCTGGTCTATATCTATAGTAGGTCAGGGTCTATATCTATAGTAGGTCTGGTCTATATCTATAGTAGGTCTGGTCTGTATCTCTAGTAGGTCTGGTCTATATCTCTAGTAGGTCTGGTCTATATCTCTAGTAGGTCTGGTCTATATCTATAGTAGGTCAGGGTCTGGTCTATATCTATAGTAGGTCTGGTCTATATCTATAGTAGGTCTGGGTCTGGTCTATATCTATAGTAGGTCAGGGTCTGGTCTATATCTATAGTAGGTCTGGTCTATATCTATAGTAGGTCAGGGTCTATATCTATAGTAGGTCTGGTCTAGATCTATAGTAGGTCTGGGTCTGTTGTATATCTATAGTAGGTCTGGTCTATATCTATAGTAGGTCAGGGTCTGGTCTATATCTATAGTAGGTCTGGTCTATATCTATAGTAGGTCAGGGTCTATATCTATAGTAGGTATGGTCTATATCTATAGTAGGTCAGGGTCTGGTCTATATCTATAGTAGGTCTGGTCTATATCTATAGTAGGTCTGGTCTATATCTATAGTAGGTCAGGGTCTATATCTATAGTAGGTCTGGTCTAGATCTATAGTAGGTCTGGGTCTGTTGTATATATATAGTAGGTCTGGTCTATATCTATAGTAGGTCAGGGTCTGGTCTATATCTATGGTAGGCTTGGTCTATATCAATAGTAGGTCAGGGTCTCGTCTATCTCTATGGTAGGCTTGGTCTATATCAATAGTAGGTCAGGGTCTCGTCTATCTATGGTATGCTTGGTCTATATCAATAGTAGGTCAGGGTCTGGTCTATATCTATAGTAGGTCTGGTCTATATCTATAGTAGGTCAGGGTCTGGTCTATATCTATAGTAGGTCAGGGTCTTGTCTATATCTCTAGTAGGTCTGGTCTATAGCTATAGTAGGTCAGGGTCTGGTCTATATCTATAGTCGGTCTGGTCTATATCTATAGTCGGTCTGGTCCATATCTATAGTAGGTCTGGTCTATATCTATAGTAGGTCTGGTCTATATCTATAGTAGGTCTTGTCTATATCTATAGTCGGTCTGGTCTATATCTACAGTCGGTCTGGTCTATATCTACAGTCGGTCTGGTCTATATCTATAGTCGGTCTGGTCTATATCTATAGTAGGTCTAGTCTATATCTATAGTAGGTCTAGTCTATATCTATAGTAGGTGTGGTCTATATCTATAGAAGGTCTGGTCTATATCTATAGTAGGTCTGGACTATATCTATAGTAGGTCAGGGTCTGGTCTATATCTATAGTAGGTCTGGTCTGTATCTCTAGTAGGTCTGGTCTATATCTCTAGTAGGTCTGGTCTATATCTCTAGTAGGTCTGGTCTATATCTATAGTAGGTCAGGGTCTGGTCTATATCTATAGTAGGTCTGGTCTATATCAATAGTGGGTCAGGGTCTGGTCTATATCAATAGTTTGTCAGGTTCTGGTCTATATCTATAGTAGGCTTGGTCTATATCAATAGTAGGTCAGAGTCTGGTCTATATCTATAGTAGGTCTGGGCTATATCTATAGTAGGTCAGGGTCTGGTCTATATCTATAGTAGGTCTTGTCTATCTATAGTATGTCTGGGTCTGGTCTATATCTATATTGGGCCCTGTCTGTATCTATAGTAGGTCTGGTCTATATCTATAGTAGGTTTGGTCTATATCTATAGTATGTCTGGGTCTGGTCTATATCTATATTGGGCCTTGTCTGTATCTATAGTAGGTCTGGTCTAGATCTATAGTAGGTCTGGGTCTGGTCTAGATCTATAGTAGGTCTGGGTCTGGTCTATATATATAGTGGGCCTTGTCTGTATCTATAGTAGGTCTGGTCTAGATCTATAGTAGGTCAGTGTCTGGTCTATATCTAATGTATATCAGGGTCTGGTCTATATCTATGGTAGGCTTGGTCTATATCAATAGTAGGTCAGGGTCTCGTCTATATCTATGGTAGGCTTGGTCTATATCTATAGTAGGTCTGGGTCTGGTCTATATCTATATTAGGTCTGGTCTATATCTATAGTAGGCGTTTTCTATATCTGTATTAGGTCTGGTCTATATCTAAGGTAGGTCAGGGTCTTGTCTATAGCTATAGTAGGTCAGGGTCTGGTCTATATCTATAGTAGGTCTGGTCTATATCTAAAGTATGTCAGGGTCTGGTCTATATCTATAGTAGGTTTGGTCTATATCTATAGTGGGTCGGGTCTACATCTATAGTGGGTCGGGTCTATATCTATAGTAGGTCGGATCTATATCTATAGTAGGTCGGGTCTATATCTAATGTAGGTCTGGTCTATTTCTATAGTGGGTCTGGTCTATATCTAAAGTAGGTCATGGTCTATATCAATAGTGGGTCGGGTCTATATCTATAGTAGGTCTGGTCTATATCTATAGTAGGTCGGGTCTATATCTAATGTAGGTCTGGTCTATTTCTATAGTGGGTCTGGTCTATATCTATAGTAGGTCTGATCTATATCTATAGTAGGTCTGGGTCTGGTCTATATCTATAGTAGGTATGGTCTATATCTATAGTAGGTCTGGGTCTGGTCTGTATCTATAGTAGGTCTGGTCTATATCTATAGTAGGTCTGGGTCTGGTCTATATCTATAGTAGGTCTGGTCTATATCTATAGTAGGCCTTTTCTATATCTGTATTAGGTCTGGTCTATAGCTATAGTAGGTCAGGGTCTGGTCTATATCTATAGTAGGTCTGGTCTATATCTATAGTAGGTCTGGGTCTGGACTATATATATAGTGGGCCTTGTCTGTATCTATAGTAGGTCTGGTCTATATCTATAGTAGGCCTGGTCTATATCTGTTGTAGGTCATGGTCTATATGTATAGTAGGTCATGGTCTATATCTATAGTGGGTCTGGTCTATATCTATAGTAGGTCTGGTCTTTATCTATAGTAGGTCTGGTCAATATCTATAGTAGGTCTGGTCTAAATCTATAGTAGGTCTGGTCTATATCTATAGTAGGTCTGGTCTGTATCTCTAGTAGGTCTGGTCTATATCTCTAGTAGGTCTGGTCTATATCTATAGTAGGTCAGGGTCTATATCTATAGTAGGTCTGGTCTATATCTATAGTAGGTCTGGTCTGTATCTCTAGTAGGTCTGGTCTATATCTCTAGTAGGTCTGGTCTATATCTATAGTAGGTCAGGGTCTGGTCTATATCTATAGTAGGTCTGGTCTATATCTATAGTAGGTCAGGGTCTGGTCTATATCTATAGTAGGTCTGGTCTATATCTATAGTAGGTCAGGGTCTATATCTATAGTAGGTCTGGTCTACATCTATAGTAGGTCTGGTCTACATCTATAGTAGGTCTGGTCTATATCTATAGTCTGTCTGGTCTATATCTATAGTCGGTCTGATCTATATCTATAGTAGGTCTAGTCTATATCTATAGTAGGTCTGGTCTATATCTATAGTAGGTCTGGTCTATATCTATAGTAGGTCTGGTCTATATCTATAGTAGGTCTGGTCTATATCTATAGTAGGTCTGGTCTATATCTATAGTAGGTCTGGACTATATCTATAGTAGGTCAGGGTCTGGTCTATATCTATAGTAGGTCTGGTCTGTATCTCTAGTAGGTCTGGTCTATATCTCTAGTAGGTCTGGTCTATATCTATAGTAGGTCAGGGTCTATATCTATAGTAGGTCTGGTCTATATCTATAGTAGGTCTGGTCTGTATCTCTAGTAGGTCTGGTCTATATCTCTAGTAGGTCTGGTCTATATCTATAGTAGGTCAGGGTCTGGTCTATATCTATAGTAGGTCTGGTCTATATCTATAGTAGGTCAGGGTCTGGTCTATATCTAAAGTAGGTCTGGTCTATATCTATAGTAGGTCAGGGTCTATATCTATAGTAGGTCTGGTCTATATCTATAGTAGGTCTGGGTCTGGTCTATATCTATAGTGGGCCTTGTCTGTATCTATAGTAGGGCTGGTCTATATCTATAGTAGATCAGGGTCTGGTCTATATCTATAGTAGGTCTGGTCTATATCTATAGTAGGTCAGGGTCTATATCTATAGTAGGTCTGGTCTAGATCTATAGTAGGTCTGGGTCTGTTGTATATCTATGGTAGGCTTGGTCTATATCAATAGTAGGTCAGGGTCTCGTCTATCTCTATGGTAGGCTTGGTCTATATCAATAGTAGGTCAGGGTCTCGTCTATCTATGGTATGCTTGGTCTATATCAATAGTAGGTCAGGGTCTGGTCTATATCTATAGTAGGTCTGGTCTATATCTATAGTAGGCCAGGTCTATATCTGTAGTAGGTCTGGTCTATATCTATAGTAGGTCTGGTCTATATCTATAGTAGGTCTGGTCTATATCTATAGTTGGTCTGGTCTATATCTATAGTAGGTCTGGTCTATATCTATAGTAGCTCTGGACTATATCTATAGTAGGTCAGGGTCTGGTCTATATCTCTAGTAGGTCTGGTCTATATCTCTAGTAGGTCTGGTCTATATCTCTAGTAGGTCTGGTCTATATCTATAGTAGGTCAGGGTCTATATCTATAGTAGGTCTGGTCTATATCTATAGTAGGTCTGGTCTGTATCTCTAGTAGGTCTGGTCTATATCTCTAGTAGGTCTGGTCTATATCTCTAGTAGGTCTGGTCTATATCTATAGTAGGTCAGGGTCTGGTCTATATCTATAGTAGGTCTGGTCTATATCTATAGTAGGTCTGGGTCTGGTCTATATCTATAGTAGGTCAGGGTCTGGTCTATATCTATAGTAGGTCTGGTCTATATCTATAGTAGGTCAGGGTCTATATCTATAGTAGGTCTGGTCTAGATCTATAGTAGGTCTGGGTCTGTTGTATATCTATAGTAGGTCTGGTCTATATCTATAGTAGGTCAGGGTCTGGTCTATATCTATAGTAGGTCTGGTCTATATCTATAGTAGGTCAGGGTCTATATCTATAGTAGGTCTGGTCTATATCTATAGTAGGTCAGGGTCTGGTCTATATCTATAGTAGGTCTGGTCTATATCTATAGTAGGTCTGGTCTATATCTATAGTAGGTCAGGGTCTATATCTATAGTAGGTCTGGTCTAGATCTATAGTAGGTCTGGGTCTGTTGTATATATATAGTAGGTCTGGTCTATATCTATAGTAGGTCAGGGTCTGGTCTATATCTATGGTAGGCTTGGTCTATATCAATAGTAGGTCAGGGTCTCGTCTATCTCTATGGTAGGCTTGGTCTATATCAATAGTAGGTCAGGGTCTCGTCTATCTATGGTATGCTTGGTCTATATCAATAGTAGGTCAGGGTCTGGTCTATATCTATAGTAGGTCTGGTCTATATCTATAGTAGGTCAGGGTCTGGTCTATATCTATAGTAGGTCAGGGTCTTGTCTATATCTCTAGTAGGTCTGGTCTATAGCTATAGTAGGTCAGGGTCTGGTCTATATCTATAGTCGGTCTGGTCTATATCTATAGTCGGTCTGGTCCATATCTATAGTAGGTCTAGTCTATATCTATAGTAGGTCTAGTCTATATCTATAGCAGGTCTAGTCTATATCTATAGTAGGTCTGGTCTATATCTATAGTAGGTCTGGTCTATATCTATAGTAGGTCTGGTCTATATCTATAGTAGGTCTGGTCTATATCTATAGTAGGTCTTGTCTATATCTATAGTCGGTCTGGTCTATATCTACAGTCGGTCTGGTCTATATCTACAGTCGGTCTGGTCTATATCTATAGTCGGTCTGGTCTATATCTATAGTAGGTCTAGTCTATATCTATAGTAGGTCTAGTCTATATCTATAGTAGGTGTGGTCTATATCTATAGAATGTCTGGTCTATATCTATAGTAGGTCTGGACTATATCTATAGTAGGTCAGGGTCTGGTCTATATCTATAGTAGGTCTGGTCTGTATCTCTAGTAGGTCTGGTCTATATCTCTAGTAGGTCTGGTCTATATCTCTAGTAGGTCTGGTCTATATCTATAGTAGGTCTGGGTCTGGTCTGTATCTATAGTAGGTCTGGTCTATATCTATAGTAGGTCTGGGTCTGGTCTATATCTATAGTAGGTCTGGTCTATATCTATAGTAGGTCTGGTCTATATCAATAGTGGGTCAGGGTCTAGTCTATATCAATAGTTTGTCAGGTTCTGGTCTATATCTATAGTAGGCTTGGTCTATATCAATAGTAGGTCAGAGTCTGGTCTATATCTATAGTAGGTCTGGGCTATATCTATAGTAGGTCAGGGTCTGGTCTATATCTATAGTAGGTCTTGTCTATCTGTAGTATGTCTGGGTCTGGTCTATATCTATATTGGGCCCTGTCTGTATCTATAGTAGGTCTGGTCTATATCTATAGTAGGTTTGGTCTATATCTATAGTATGTCTGGGTCTGGTCTATATCTATATTGGGCCTTGTCTGTATCTATAGTAGGTCTGGTCTAGATCTATAGTAGGTCTGGGTCTGGTCTAGATCTATAGTAGGTCTGGGTCTGGTCTATATATATAGTGGGCCTTGTCTGTATCTATAGTAGGTCTGGTCTAGATCTATAGTAGGTCAGTGTCTGGTCTATATCTAATGTATATCAGGGTCTGGTCTATATCTATGGTAGGCTTGGTCTATATCAATAGTAGGTCAGGGTCTCGTCTATATCTATGGTAGGCTTGGTCTATATCTATAGTAGGTCTGGGTCTGGTCTATATCTATATTAGGTCTGGTCTATATCTATAGTAGGCCTTTTCTATATCTGTATTAGGTCTGGTCTATATCTAAAGTAGGTCAGGGTCTTGTCTATAGCTATAGTAGGTCAGGGTCTGGTCTATATCTATAGTAGGTCTGGTCTATATCTAAAGTATGTCAGGGTCTGGTCTATATCTATAGTAGGTTTGGTCTATATCTATAGTGGGTCGGGTCTACATCTATAGTGGGTCGGGTCTATATCTATAGTAGGTCGGATCTATATCTATAGTAGGTCGGGTCTATATCTAATGTAGGTCTGGTCTATTTCTATAGTGGGTCTGGTCTATATCTAAAGTAGGTCATGGTCTATATCAATAGTGGGTCGGGTCTATATCTATAGTAGGTCGGGTCTATATCTAATGTAGGTCTGGTCTATTTCTATAGTGGGTCTGGTCTATATCTATAGTAGGTCTGATCTATATCTATAGTAGGTCTGGGTCTGGTCTATATCTATAGTAGGTATGGTCTATATCTATAGTAGGTCTGGGTCTGGTCTATATCTATAGTAGGTCTGGTCTATATCTATAGTAGGCCTTTTCTATATCTGTATTAGGTCTGGTCTATAGCTATAGTAGGTCAGGGTCTGGTCTATATCTATAGTAGGTCTGGTCTATATCTATAGTAGGTCTGGGTCTGGACTATATATATAGTGGGCCTTGTCTGTATCTATAGTAGGTCTGGTCTATATCTATAGTAGGCCTGGTCTATATCTGTTGTAGGTCATGGTCTATATGTATAGTAGGTCATGGTCTATATCTATAGTGGGTCTGGTCTATATCTATAGTAGGTCTGGTCTTTATCTATAGTAGGTCTGGTCAATATCTATAGTAGGTCTGGTCTAAATCTATAGTAGGTCTGGTCTATATCTATAGTAGGTCTGGTCTATATCTATAGTAGGTCTGGTCTATATCTATAGTAGGTCTGGTCTATATAGTAGGTCTGGTCTATATCTATAGTAGGTCTGGTCTATATCTATAGTAGGTTTGGTCTAAATCTATAGTAGGTCTGGTCTATATCTATAGTATGTCAGGGTCTATATCTATAGTAGGTCAGGGTCTATATCTGTAGTTGGTCTGGTCTATATCTATAGTAGTTCTGGTCTATATCTATAGTAGGTCAGGGTCTGGTCTATATCTAAAGTATGTCAGGGTCTGGTCTATATCTATAGTAGGTCTGGGTCTGGACTATATATATAGTGGGCCTTGTCTGTATCTATAGTAGGTCTGGTCTATATCTATAGTAGGCCTGGTCTATATCTGTTGTAGGTCATGGTCTATATCTATAGTGGGTCTGGTCTATATCTATAGTAGGTCTGGTCTAAATCTATAGTAGGTCTGGTCTATATCTATAGTAGGTCTAGTCTATATCTATAGTAGGTCTGGTCTATATTTATAGTAGGTCTGGTTCTATATCTATAGTAGGTCAGGGTCTGGTCTATAGCTATAGTAGGCCTGGTCTATATCTATAGTAGGTCAGGGTCTGGTCTATTTCTATAGTAGGTCTGGACTATATCTATAGTAGGTCTGTGTCTCGTCTATATCTATAGTGGGCCTTTTCTGTATCTATAGTAGGTCTGGGTCTGCACTGTATCTATAGTGGGCCTTGTCTGTATCTATAGTAGGTCTGGTCTATATCTATAGTAGGTCTGGGTCTGGTCTATATCTATAGTAGGATCAGGTCTATATCTATAGTATGTCTGGGTCTGGTCTATATCTATAGTAGGCCTGGTCTATATCTGTAGTAGGTCTGGGTCTGGTCTATATATATAGTAGGTCTGGTCTATATCTGTATTAGGTCTGGTCTATATCTGTATTAGGTCTGGTCTATATCTATAGTAGGTCTGGTCTATATCTATAGTAGGTCAGTGTCTGGTCTATATCTAATGTATGTCAGGGTCTGGTCTTTATCAATAGTAGGTCAGGGTCTCGTCTATATCTATGGTAGGCTTGGTCTATATCAATAGTAGGTCAGGGTCTCGTCTATATCTATGGTAGGCTTGGTCTATATCAATAGTAGGTCAGGGTCTGGTCTATAGCTATAGTAGTTATTGTCTATATCAATAGTAGGTCAGGGTCTTGTCTATATCTATGGTAGGCTTGGTCTATATCAATAGTAGGTCTGGGTCTGGTCTGTATCTATAGTAGGTCTGGTCTATATCTATAGTAGGTCAGGGTCTGGTCTATAGCTATAGTATGCCTGGACTATATCTATAGTAGGTCAGGGTCTGGTCTATTTCTATAGTAGGTCTGGACTATATCTATAGTAGGTCTGGTCTATATCTATAGTATGTCTGGGTATGGTCTATATCTATATTGAGCCTTGTCTATATCTATATTGGGCCCTGTCTGTATCTAATGTAGGTCTGGTGTATATCTATAGTAGGTCTGGTGTATATCTATAGTAGGTCTGGGTCTGGTCTGTATCTATAGTGGGTCTGGTCTGTATCTATAGTAGGTCTGGTCTGTATCTATAGTAGGTCTGGTCTAGATCTATATCTATAGTAGGTCTGGTCTAGATCTATATCTATAGTAGGTCTGGTCTATATCTATAGTAGGCCTGGTCTATATCTGTAGTAGGCCTGGTCTATATCTAAAGTAGGTCAGGGTCTGGTCTATATCTATAGTAGGTCAGGGTCTGGTCTATATCTATAGTAGGTCTGGTCTATATCTATAGTAGGTCATGGTCTATATCTATAGTGGGTCTGGTCTATCTCTATAGTAGGTCAGGGTCTGGTCTATATCTATAGTAGGTCTGGTCTATATCTATAATAGGTCTGGTCTATATCTATAGTAGGTCTGGTCTATATCTATCGTAGGTCTGGTCTATATCTATAGTAGGTCAGGGTCTGGTCTATATCTAAAGTATGTCAGGGTCTGGTCTATATCTATAGTAGGTCTGGGTCTGGACTATATATATAGTGGGCCTTGTCTGTATCTATAGTAGGTCTGGTCTATATCTATAGTAGGCCTGGTCTAAATCTATAGTAGGTCTGGTCTATATCTATAGTAGGTCTAGTCTATATCTATAGTAGGTCTGGTCTATATCTATAGTAGGTCTGGTCTAAATCTATAGTAGGTCTGGTCTATATCTATAGTAGGTCTAGTCTATATCTATAGTAGGTCTGGTCTATATTTATAGTAGGTCTGGTTCTATATCTATAGTAGGTCAGGGTCTGGTCTATTTCTATAGTAGGTCTGGACTATATCTATAGTAGGTCTGGTCTATATCTATAGTAGGTCAGGGTCTGGTCTATATCTATAGTATGTCTGGGTCTGGTCTATATCGGGCCTTGTCTGTATCTATAGTAGGTCTGATCTATAGTAGGTCTGGTCTATATCTATAGTAGGTCTGTGTCTCGTCTATATCTATAGTGGGCCTTTTCTGTATCTATAGTAGGTCTGGGTCTGCACTGTATCTATAGTGGGCCTTGTCTGTATCTATAGTAGGTCTGGTCTATATCTATAGTAGGTCTGGGTCTGGTCTATATCTATAGTAGGTATTGTCTATATCTATAGTAGGTCAGGGTCTCGTCTATATCTATGGTAGGCTTGGTCTATATCAATAGTAGGTCAGGGTCTGGTCTATATCTATAGTAGGTATTGTCTATATCTATAGTAGGTCAGGGTCTGGTCTATAGCTATAGTAGGTATTGTCTATATCAATAGTAGGTCAGGGTCTTGTCTATATCTATGGTAGGCTTGGTCTATATCAATAGTAGGTCTGGGTCTGGTCTGTATCTATAGTAGGTCTGGTCTATATCTATAGTAGGTCAGGGTCTGGTCTATAGCTCTAGTAGGCCTGGACTATATCTATAGTAGGTCAGGGTCTGGTCTATTTCTATAGTAGGTCTGGACTATATCTATAGTAGGTCTGGTCTATATCTATAGTATGTCTGGGTATGGTCTATATCTATATTGGGCCTTGTCTATATCTATATTGGGCCCTGTCTGTATCTAATGTAGGTCTGGTGTATATCTATAGTAGGTCTGGGTCTGGTCTGTATCTATAGTGGGTCTGGTCTGTATCTATAGTAGGTCTGGTCTGTATCTATAGTAGGTCTGGTCTAGATATAGATCTATAGTAGGTCTGGTCTATATCTATAGTAGGCCTGGTCTATATCTGTAGTAGGCCTGGTCTATATCTAAAGTAGTTCAGGGTCTGGTCTATATCTATAGTAGGTCAGGGTCTGGTCTATATCTATAGTAGGTCTGGTCTATATCTATAGTAGGTCTGGTCTATATCTATCGTAGGTCTGGTCTATATCTATGGTAGGTCAGGGTCTGGTCTATATCTATTGTAGTTCTGGTCTATATCTATAGTAGGTCTGGTCTATATCTATAGTAGGTCTGGTCTATATCTATAGTAGGTCTGGTCTATATCTATAGTAGGTCAGGGTCTGGTCTATATCTATAGTAGGTCAGGGTCTGGTCTATATCTATAGTTGGCTTGGTCTGTATCTATAGTTGGCCTGGTCTGTATCTATAGTTGGCCTGGTCTGTATCTGTAGTTGGCCTGGTCTGTATCTATAGTAGGTATCTATAGTAGGTCTGGTCTGTATCTATAGTAGGTCTGGTCTGTATCTATAGTAGGTCTGGTCTGTATCTATAGTAGGTCTGGTCTGTATCTATAGTAGGTCTGGTCTGTATCTATAGTAGGTCTGGTCTGTATCTATAGTAGGTCTGGTCTGTATCTATAGTAGGTCTGGTCTGTATCTATAGTAGGCCTAGTCTGTATCTTTAGTAGTTCAGGGTCTGGTCTGTATCTATAGTAGTTCAGGGTCTGGTCTATATCTCTAGTAGGTCTGGGCCTGATCTGTATCTATAGTAGATCTGGTCTATATCTATAGTAGGCCTGGTCTGTATCTATATTAGGCCTGTTCTGTATCTATTGTAGGTCTGGTCTATATCTCTAGTAGGTCTGGGCCCGATCTGTATCTATAGTAGGCCTGGTCTGTATCTATATTAGGCCTGTTCTGTATCTATTGTAGGTCTGGTCTATATCTCTAGTAGGTCTGGGCCCAATCTGTATCTATAGTAGATCTGGTCTGTATCTATATTAGGCCTGTTCTGTATCTATTGTAGGTCTGGTCTATATCTATAGTAGGTCTGGGTCTGGTCTATATCTATAGTCGGTTTGGGGTATATCTATAGTATGTCAGGGTCTATATCTATAGTAGGTCAGGGTCTATATCTGTAGTTGGTCTGTTCTATATCTATAGTAGGTCAGGGTCTGGTCTATATCTATAGTAGGTTTGGTCTATATCAATAGTGGGTCGGGTCTATATCTATAGTAGGTCTGGTCTATATCTATAGTTTGTCTCGTCTATATCTATAGTACGTCTGTCCTATATCTAAAGTAGGTCATGGTCTATATCTATAGTGGGTCTGGTCTATATCTATAGTAGGTCGGGTCTATATCTATAGTGGGTCGGGTCTACATCTATAGTGGGTCGGGTCTATATCTATAGTAGGTCTGGTCTATATCTATAGTAGGTCTGGTCTATATCTATAGTAGGTCGGATCTATATCTATAGTAGGTCGGGTCTATATCTAATGTAGGTCTGGTCTATTTCTATAGTAGGTCTGGTCTATATCTATAGTAGGTCTGGGTCTGGTCTATATCTATAGTAGGTCTGGTCTATATCTATAGTAGGTCTGGGTCTGGTCTGTATCTATAGTAGGTCTGGTCTATATCTATAGTAGGTCTGGGTCTGGTCTGTATCTATAGTAGGTCTGGTCTATATCTATAGTAGGTCTGGTCTATATCTATAGTAGGTCAGGGTCTGGTCTATAGCTATAGTAGGTCAGGGTCTGGTCTATAGCTATAGTAGGTCAGGGTCTGGTCTATAGCTATTGTAGGTCTGGTCTATATCTATAGTAGGTCTGGGTCTGGACTATATATATAGTGGTCCTTGTCTGTATCTATAGTAGGTCTGGTCTATATCTATAGTAGGCCTGGTCTATATCTGTTGTAGGTCATGGTCTATATCTATAGTGGGTCTGGTCTATATCTATAGTAGGTCTGGTCTTTATCTATAGTAGGTCTGGTCTTTATCTATAGTAGGTCTGGTCTATATCTATAGTAGGTCTGGTCTAAATCTATAGTAGGTCTGGTCTATATCTATAGTAGGTCTGGTCTATATCTATAGTAGGTCTGGTCTATATCTATAGTAGGTCTGGTCTATATCTATAGTAGGTTTGGTCTAAATCTATAGTAGGTCTGGTCTATATCTATAGTAGGTCAGGGTCTGGTCTATATCTATAGTAGTTCTGGTCTATATCTATAGTAGGTCAGGGTCTGGTCTATATCTATAGTAGGTTTGGTCTATATCTATAGTAGGTCAGGGTCTGGTCTATATCTATAGTAGGTTTGGTCTATATCAATAGTGGGTCGGGTCTATATCTATAGTAGGTCTGGTCTATATCTATAGTTTGTCTCGTGTATATCTATAGTACGTCTGTCCTATATCTAAAGTAGGTCATGGTCTATATCTATAGTGGGTCTGGTCTATATCTATAGTGGGTCGGGTCTATATCTATAGTGGGTCGGGTCTATATCTATAATAGGTCTGGTCTATATCTATAGTAGATCTGGTCTATATCTATAGTAGGTCGGATCTATATCTATAGTAGGTCGGGTCTATATCTAATGTAGGTCTGGGTCTGGTCTGTATCTATAGTAGGTCTGGTCTATATCTATAGTAGGTCTGGGTCTGGTCTGTATCTATAGTAGGTCTGGTCTATATCTATAGTAGGTCTGGTCTATATCTATAGTAGGTCAGGGTCTGGTCTATAGCTATAGTAGGTCAGGGTCTGGTCTATAGCTATAGTAGGTCAGGGTCTGGTCTATAGCTATAGTAGGTCTGGTCTATATCTATAGTAGGTCTGGGTCTGGACTATATATATAGTGGTCCTTGTCTGTATCTATAGTAGGTCTGGTCTATATCTATAGTAGGCCTGGTCTATATCTGTTGTAGGTCATGGTCTATATCTATAGTGGGTCTGGTCTATATCTATAGTAGGTCTGGTCTTTATCTATAGTAGGTCTGGTCTATATCTATAGTAGGTCTGGTCTAAATCTATAGTAGGTCTGGTCTTTATCTATAGTAGGTCTGGTCTATATCTATAGTAGGTCTGGTCTAAATCTATAGTAGGTCTGGTCTATATCTATAGTAGGTCTGGTCTAAATCTATAGTAGGTCTGGTCTTTATCTATAGTAGGTCTGGTCTATATCTATAGTAGGTCTGGTATAAATCTATAGTAGGTCTGGTCTATATCTATAGTAGGTCTGGTCTATATCTATAGTAGGTCTGGTCTATATCTATAGTAGGTCTGGGTCTGGTCTGTATCTATAGTAGGTCTGGTCTATATCTATAGTAGTTCTGGTCTATATCTATAGTAGGTCTGGGTCTGGTCTATATCTATAGTAGGTCTGGTCTATATCTATAGTAGGTCTGGGTCTGGTCTGTATCTATAGTAGGTCTGGTCTATATCTATAGTAGGTCTGGGTCTGGTCTATATCTATAGTAGGTCTGGTCTATATCTATAGTAGTCCTTTTCTATATCTGTATTAGGTCTGGTCTATATCTAAAGTAGGTCAGGGTCTTGTCTATAGCTATAGTAGGTCAGGGTCTGGTCTATATCTATAGTAGGTTTGGTCTATATCTATAGTAGGTCTGGGTCTGGACTATATATATAGTGGGCCTTGTCTGTATCTATAGTAGGTCTGGTCTATATCTATAGTAGGCCTGGTCTATATCTGTTGTAGGTCATGGTCTATATCTATAGTGGGTCTGGTCTATATCTATATTGGGTCTGGTCTATATCTATAGTAGGTCTGGTCTAAATCTATAGTAGGTCTGGTCTATATCTATAGTAGGTCTAGTCTATATCTATAGTAGGTCTGGTCTATATTTATAGTAGGTCTGGGTCTATATCTATAGTAGGTCTGGTCTATTTCTATAGGCGGTCTGGTCTATATCTATAGTAGGTCTGGTCTATATCTATAGTAGGTCAGGGTCTGGTCTATTTCTATAGTAGGTCTGGACTATATCTATAGTAGGTCTGGTCTATATCTATAGTAGGTCAGGGTCTGGTCTATATCTATAGTAGGTCTGGTCTATATCTATAGTAGGTCAGGGTCTGGTCTATAGCTATAGTAGGCCTGGTCTATATCTATAGTAGGTCAGGGTCTGGTCTATTTCTATAGTAGGTCTGGACTATATCTATAGTAGGTCTGGTCTATATCTATAGTAGGTCAGGGTCTGGTCTATATCTATAGTAGGTCTGGTCTATATCTATAGTAGGTCAGGGTCTGGTCTATAGCTATAGTAGGCCTGGTCTATATCTATAGTAGGTCATGGTCTGGTCTATTTATATAGTAGGTCTGGACTATATCTATAGTAGGTCTGGTCTATATCTATAGTAGGTCAGGGTCTGGTCTATATCTATAGTAGGTCTGGTCTATATCTATAGTAGGTCTGGGTCTGGTCTATATCTATAGTATGTCTGGGTCTGGTCTATATCGGGCCTTGTCTGTATCTATAGTAGGTCTGATCTATAGTAGGTCTGGTCTATATCTATAGTAGGTCTGTGTCTCGTCTATATCTATAGTGGGCCTTTTCTGTATCTATAGTAGGTCTGGGTCTGCACTGTATCTATAGTGGGCCTTGTCTGTATCTATAGTAGGTCTGGTCTATATCTATAGTATGTCTGGGTCTGGTCTATATCTATAGTAGGCCTGGTCTATATCTGTATTAGGTCTGGTCTATATCTGTATTAGGTCTGGTCTATATCTATAGTAGGTCAGGGTCTGGTCTATATCTATAGTAGGTCTGGTCTATATCTATAGTAGGTCTGGTCTATATCTATAGTAGGTCTAGGCCTGGTCTATATCTATAGTAGGCCTGGTCTATATCTGTATTAGGTCTGGTCTATATCTGTATTAGGTCTGGTCTATATCTATAGTAGGTCAGGGTCTGGTCTATATCTATAGTGGGTCTGGTCTATATCTATAGTAGGTCTGGTCTATATCTATAGTAGGTCTGGGCCTGGTCTATATCTATAGTAGGTCTGGTCTATATCTATAGTAGGTCTGGTCTATATATAAAGTAGGTCTTGTCTATATCTATAGTAGGTCTGGTCTGTATCTATAGTAGGTCTGGTCCATAGTAGGTCAGGGTCGGGTCTATATCTTCAGTAGGTCAGGGTCTGGTCTATATCTATAGTAGGTTTGGTCTGAATCCATAGTGGGTCAGGGTCTGGTCTATATTTGTAGTAGGTCTGGTCTGTATCTATAGTAGGTCTGTCCTATATCTATAGTAGGCCATGATCTATATCTATAGTGGGTCTGGTCTATATCTATAGTAGTTCAGGGTCTGGTCTATATCTATAGTAGGTCTGGGCTTTATCCATAGTAGGTCAGGTCTATATCTATTGTAGGTCTGGTCTATATCTATAGTAGCTCTGGGTCTGGTTTATATCTATAGTAGGATCAGGTCTTCATCATCCACAGCTCTGTGCTGATCTAGGATCAAGTCGTCATTATCCACAGCTCAGATTGATCTAGGATCAGGTCTTCATTATTCACAGCTCTGTGCTGATCTAGGATCAGGTCTTCATTATTCACAGCTCTGTGCTGATCTAGGATCAGGTCTTCATTATCCACAGCTCTGTGCTGATCTAGGATCAGGTCTTCATTATCCACAGCTCTGTGCTGATCTAGGATACGGTCTTCATTATCCACAGCTCTGTGCTGATCTAGGATACGGTCTTCATTATCCACAGCTCTGTGCTGATCTAGGATCAGGTCTTCATTATCCACAGCTCTGTGCTGATCTAGGATCAGGTCTTCATTATCCACAGCTCTGTGCTGATCTAGGATCAGGTCTTCATTATCCACAACTCTGGGCTGATCTAGGATCAGGTCTTCATTATCCACAGCTCTGTGCTGATCTAGGATCAGGTCTTCATTATCCACAGCTCTGTGCTGAACTAGGATCAGGTACCCCCTGTCCATATTTTCTTTATGATCTAAAATGGAAATTCTGTGAGAAACACTGTCAGCAGTAAGATCAGCAACGGACGGCTAACCTCCATCCACAATAACCATTTTATGTAATCACCCCATCGAGACGGACAGAAATAACCCTACAGTCTGAGCAGCTCGGCCATCTGGTGGCAACGGCCGGTACTGACACAGCCCTGCTTTTGCCACCGAGACACACCAGACATGAGTCCAGGGTTCTGGTCTAGAAACACGGTTTTCACTACTCCTTTTTACATCGGTACTGCAGTTTAACTTATGCTGGTCCCTATAAACCAGATGTGATGCTGGTCCCCGTAAACCAGATGTGATGCTGGTCCCCGTAAACCAGATGTGATGCTGGTCCCTGTAAACCAGATGTGATGCTGGTCCCCGTAAACCAGATGTGATGCTGGTCCCCGTAAACCAGATGTGATGCTGGTCCCCGTAAACCAGATGTGATGCTGGTCCCTGTAAACCAGATGTGATGCTGGTCCCTGTAAACCAGATGTGATGCTGGTCCCTGTAAACCAGATGTGATGCTGGTCCCTGTAAACCAGATGTGATGCTGGACCCCGTAAACCAGATGTGATGCTGGACCCCGTAAACCAGATGTGATGCTGGTCCCCGTAAACCAGATGTGATGATGGTCCCCGTAAACCAGATGTGATGATGGTCCCCGTAAACCAGATGTGATGCTGGTCCCCGTAAACCAGATGTGATGCTGGTCCCCGTAAACCAGATGTGATGCTGGTCCCCGTAAACCAGATGTGATGCTGGTCCCCGTAAACCAGATGTGATGCTGGTCCCCGTAAACCAGATGTGATGCTGGTCCCTGTAAACCAGATGTGATGCTGGTCCCCGTAAACCAGATGTGATGCTGGTCCCCGTAAACCAGATGTGATGCTGGTCCCCGTAAACCAGATGTGATGCTGGTCCCCGTAAACCAGATGTGATGCTGGTCCCCGTAAACCAGATGTGATGCTGGTCCCTGTAAACCAGATGTGATGCTGGTCCCCGTAAACCAGATGTGATGCTGGTCCCGTAAACCAGATGTGATGCTGGTCCCCGTAAACCAGATTTGATGCTGGTCCCTGTAAACCAGATGTGATGCTGGTCCCCGTAAACCAGATGTGATGCTGGACCCCGTAAACCAGATGTGATGCTGGTCCCCGTAAACCAGATGTGATGCTGGTCCCCGTAAGCCAGATGTGATGCTGGACCCCGTAAACCAGATGTGATGCTGGTCCCCGTAAACCAGATGTGATGCTGGTCCCCGTAAACCAGTTGTGATGCTGGTCCCTGTAAACCAGATGTGATGCTGGTCCCTGTAAACCAGATGTGATGCTGGTCCCTGTAAACCAGATGTGATGCTGGTCCCCGTAAACCAGATGTGATGCTGGTCCCCGTAAACCAGATGTGATGCTGGTCCCCGTAAACCAGATGTGATGCTGGTACCTGTACACCAGATGTGATGCTGGTCCCCGTAAACCAGATGTGATGCTGGTCCCCGTAAACCAGATGTGATGCTGGTCCCCGTAAACCAGATGTGATGCTGGTCCCCGTAAACCAGATGTGATGCTGGTCCCCGTAAACCAGATGTGATGCTGGTCCCCGTAAACCAGATGTGATGCTGGTCCCCGTAAACCAGATGTGATGCTGGTCCCCGTAAACCAGATGTGATGCTGGTCCCTGTAAACCAGATGTGATGCTGGTCCCCGTAAACCAGATTTGATGCTGGTCCCTGTAAACCAGATGTGATGCTGGACCCCGTAAACCAGATTTGATGCTGGTCCCTGTAAACCAGATGTGATGCTGGTCCCGTAAACCAGATGTGATGCTGGTCCCCGTAAACCAGATTTGATGCTGGTCCCTGTAAACCAGATGTGATGCTGGTCCCCGTAAACCAGATGTGATGCTGGACCCCGTAAACCAGATGTGATGCTGGTCCCCGTAAACCAGATGTGATGCTGGTCCCCGTAAACCAGATGTGATGCTGGACCCCGTAAACCAGATGTGATGCTGGTCCCCGTAAACCAGATGTGATGCTGGTCCCCGTAAACCAGTTGTGATGCTGGTCCCTGTAAACCAGATGTGATGCTGGTCCCTGTAAACCAGATGTGATGCTGGTCCCTGTAAACCAGATGTGATGCTGGTCCCCGTAAACCAGATGTGATGCTGGTCCCCGTAAACCAGATGTGATGCTGGTCCCCGTAAACCAGATGTGATGCTGGTCCCCGTAAACCAGATGTGATGCTGGTCCCCGTAAACCAGATGTGATGCTGGACCCCGTAAAACAGATGTGATGCTGGTCCCCGTAAACCAGATGTGATGCAATGGGATGCCTCTGTTGAAATGACTGTTGTGGTTTATACGGAATGAGGTGAATGATAGTTGTTTTATTTGGAATGAATTGATTGATATTGGTGTGTGTGTGTGTGTGTTTGTCTCTGCAGTTTCCTGGACAGAATTGACTCAGTAAGACAAGGAGACTACACTCCCACAGACCAGGACCTGCTACGATGCAGAGTGTTAACTTCAGGGATATTCGAGACGCGTTTCCAAGTAGACAAAGTCAACTTTCAGTAAGTATATTTTACTTTACTTCTCTCTGTGTCTCTGTCTCTCTCTCCGTGTCTCTCTGTCTCTGCGTGTCTCTCTCTCCGTGTCTGTCTCTCCATGTCTCTCTCTCGCTGTCTCTCTCCGTGTCTCTCTGTCTCTCTCTCCGTGTCTCTCTCTCTGTGTCTGTCTCTCTCTCCGTGTCTCTCTGTCTCTGCGTGTCTCTCTCTCCGTGTCTGTCTCTCCATGTCTCTCTCTCGCTGTCTCTCTCCGTGTCTCTCTGTCTCTCTCTCCGTGTCTCTCTCTCTGTGTCTCTGTCTCTCTCTCCGTGTCTCTCTGTCTCTGCGTGTCTCTCTCTCCGTGTCTGTCTCTCCATGTCTCTCTCTCGCTGTCTCTCTGTGTCTCTCTCTCCCTGTGTCTCTCTCTCCCTGTGTCTCTCTCTCCCTGTGTCTCTCTCTCCCAGTGTCTCTCTTTCTCTCTCTCTGTGTCTCTCTCTCCATGTGCCTCTCTCTCTCTCTGTGTCTCTCTCTCCGTGTGTCTCTCTCTGTCAATTAAATTTGCTTTATTGACGTTACAATGTACATATTTCCAAAGCTTACTTTGGATATTCACAATAATTATAAAAATTGTCACCTGGACAACAGTAACAACAATAACCAAGGGTCAAAATAACCATACATTCAACAATAAGCATACAGTAGAGGACATGTGCAGGTTGATTGGTCTGTCAGACGATGTCCCTCATCTTATGGCAGGCAGCAATGTAGTGCGCTGCCAACCCACAGCTCTCTGCGTCCTCCCCCAACAGGACGGGTAGCCTACTCTCATCAGAGAGGTCTTTGAAACCTTGAATAAGGGTTTCACTGTTGGGGAAATGACACCCTAATTGTTTTATATTTTGTCTGTCTCGCAGTGTCTCTGTCTCTCCCTCTCGTATGCTAACTGGGGGATCACATGAGTAAGAGAGACTCTGAAACTGAGCTCGAGCAGATTTTAGATAGGACTCGGGGCCCATATTCACAAAGCGTCTCTGAGTAGGAGTGTTGATCTAGTTTCCCCTGTTAGATCATAATAAATAAGACTAGATGGACAGGGGGACCTGATCCTAGATC